>NC_092478.1:1207500-1330000 GCF_047495875.1 Pithys albifrons albifrons | reverse complement strand
CATGGACCCTGGTCAGCTTCAGCAGGAGGAATTGATTCTTTCACTTTTAACTGAAGTTGTTTCAACCATTCTGTTGTAAACTTGCTTCCTTCTGTACAGACCAGTAACTCTCTCCAAGTTCCTGCTTTAACAGAAAGCTTGTCTTGCTGAATAATTCACATGAGTGGGATGAGGTCTGTCCTGCAGCCTGGAAGGTGCTGCTCCTGAGCAGGGTCTGTCTGATGCTGCAGGAACTGCTGCTCAGCAGGTGGGCAGGGGGAAGAGAAGCACGTTGGTGTGCCAGCACATGGCTCTGTCTAATTCTGGTTCCAGGGCACTTGGAATTTTGAGGACAGAAATGGATTCTCTTTAAAACTGCTCAGTGTCATTTTACTTTAGAGAGAAACTTTTCAGACAAGGAGAAAGGGTGAAATTGGTGTCCTCAGACTGATCTTGTTGCATTAAGTGTGCCCTATAAAGTGTTTTAATTGGCTGTTATGGGTTCAGGGGAATAGCTGAGCTGAATCACTCTGAAATTGGATGGCTTTTATTTATAGGTTTTTATCTTGTTCTCATTGCCATAGAGCATCTCATGAGCATTCATTTCAGGGCAGTTCATGCAAAGTGTTGATTATACATTTACAGCCCTCTGGGTGCTTGATGACTTGTAAAATTCCTCTAATTGTCCATCCAGACTTTTGCTGTTTGTTTTGGCCTTTGGTTGTGCAGTCACTCTTGAGAAATAAGTCTGCAATCTTCACTTCTCCCATCAGAACAGTTCTCTTCTGACATGCCATGTTGGCAGAACGTGGTCCAGGGAAGGGCTGTGCTCCAGTAACATGTGAAGATACCCCGAGCCAGAGGGGGCTCTTGGTGCTGATTGCATTGTTGTTCAAGGCAGTTGTTGATTGATAATTGTCTGTATCGAGAAATAACCTGTTAAAACTTGCTCTTTTAAATTACTTTTGTGCACAGTTCCAAAAGAAAAAAATAATTTCTTTTAAAGAGTGTTTTTCTTTTTGCCTATTCTGCCTCTCTCCTGAGCAGTGCAGAAGCTGGGCAGGCAGTCTGGCCCTGGCTGCTCTCTCAGCTCCCTTGCCTTCCCTGCCCTCAGGGAGACAGTTGCTTTTATTGGAAGGGGCCGACTGACCCAGAACCAGAGGACAGGCTGTCCATATATTGTCTAAAATGCACAGTTTGGGGGAAAAATAATCTAAAGCAACTGAACAGCTAAGCCATTGGCCTTGTCCTCCTGATCCCAGGAGAGCAGCCTGAGCAGGAAGGAGTCCTGCAGATGTGTTTGGGAGTCTCTGCCATGCTGTGCTTGGGAGCTCCTTGCTGGTGGAACATCCAGGAAATATTTGATTCTTATCTGATGTGTGAGGAGTGTAAGTTTTGCCCTGGCTCCATCTTGCTTTGACTGTCAGCTCTGACATGCTGTGCAGTTTGTGCTGTGCTCACTGAGCTAAAGGATGTACTGAAAACAATATTGACATTGTTCCTCTTTCATGCTGTGCTTTACATTCGCTCCCTCAGGCTGAGGTTTCTTTACACAGCTGGCATTTCCACCCCACTCCTCACCTTTTCTTTCCTTCCTGGGGCACTGCTTGGCCAGCTGGCACATCTGGACTGGTTGTGTCTTGACCAGTGAGGTCCAGCCCACAGAATCTCTTGGACTTGGCCTGGAGACTGAAGCCACTTTTCTTGATGGAAATCAGACTTTTTGTGTCAGTGTTGGCCTCAAATGGCCATTTTTAGGTTGAGAAGGAAATTGTCTTTTTGCTTATTTCACCCTTTTTAATCCACCAAATGTGATGCAACTGCTGCATTTTAAATCAGAAACTCCACAGCTCTGTTGTGTCTTTCAACTATGAACTTATGTTGAAACAAACTGAGTGCAGCACACACTGAAGTTCTGACCTCTTGAGTTCCAGCAGCACATAAATAAATCCTTGTGTTTTGAAAAGGAGGATGTAATTTGAAAATGAAAATAACCTGTCATGCTCTAATGAGGCATTATCTGACCAGTATTGATTCTTGCTATTTAAGAAATGAAAGTAAGTTGGGAAGTGCAGTGAGCAGTATCATCTACAGTATTTTGGGAGCCAATGACACATTTATTTAAGTGAAAAATGCTATTTCAAGTGGAGACTGCCATTCACAAAGCTGGAAGTACTTTAGTGGAGAGGGCTGCCCTCATGCAGGGGTAATGCCTGAGGATTTCCATTGCCTGGAAAAAAATCCTGCAACTCTTCTGTCTTGGGAAATGGAAAAAAGAAAAAGAAAGCAAACAGCTTTGGGCAGCTGAGCTCAGTGTAGCTGCCCCTGCTCACAGCTCAGGGTTTCATTCTGCAGTCACAACAACCCACATCCTCCTCCCAGGCCCCACTGCAGAGAGAGGGCTGGATGGAGCTCCTGCCATCCCTGCAGGAATGGACTGCACAGGAAGGCTTCAAAAACACCCTGGGCCTGTCAGAGTTCAGCTGACAGAAAGCTTGTGTTGTCCTGGTGGCTGCCTCTTGCTGCTGCCCTAACAAGAGCCCCTGAGCTGCTGGTTTGTGACCCACGTTCCTTCCCAAGGACTGGCCTGGCAGCACGAGAGCTCTGGGCTGGGCTGCTGCTGCTCCAGGGCTGCCCTGCTGCTGCTCCAGGGCTGCCCTGCTGCTGCTCCAGGGCTGCCCTGCTGCTGCTCCAGGGCTGCCCTGCTGCTGCTCCAGGGCTGCCCTGCTGCTGCTCCAGGGCTGCCCTGCTGCTGCTCCAGGGCTGCCCTGCTGCTGCTCCAGGGCTGCCCTGCTGCTGCTCCAGGGCTGCAAGGCCTTTAGTTCAGCCTGAGAATTTCAGAAATCCTCTGTCTGTGCCACTGATTTGCCTTAGCATCCTTTTAGTCTAATTATTAGGTAGTGACAGTGAAACCCATATCTTTTATATGAAAGGGGACTCTTGGAAGCAGGAGAAGGAGTTGGTATCTATTGGAAATAGTGATTTAAACAAGGCAGACAGTGTTTAGTACCTTTTGACTGGAAGCTCTTCCTCCAGAGTGCTCTGTCTAAAGGGCTGAAAAATTATGAAGTCTGAGAGCCATTTTTGCATTTCTGAGTTGGGCCGTTTGAATTAATTACTGTGAACCATCTGCAAAATGTTTTCTCACAGTAGTACAGTATTGCAGTGTGTGTGTTTCAGGCAGCACTGGGGCAGGCTCCTGTATGGATGGTTTGAATGTGTCAATAGCTCTTTGCCCAAATAGAATCCCTCAGAATATGCATCTTATCAGCGTTGCTGTGGGATGAGTCACTCGGTGGAACAGCTCGGTTTGGTGCTGCCGTGGTGAGATGTGCCCTGCTGTGCACCCAGAGATGTGGAACTGCTGGGACTGAACTCCTCATGGCCCCTGACACTCACTGAGATGCTCTTGGCCTCTGGTGCTCCCTGCTTTGGGTGCACAGTCATAGAATCATAGAATCAGTTGGGTTAGAAAAGACCTCCAAGATCATCAAGTCCAGCCCTTGATCCAACCCTACTGTGGTCACCAGCCCAGGGCACGGAGTGCCCTGGGCTGGTGATCACAGTAGGGTTGGATCAAGACATGGTGGATTCTCACTCAGTGCCACATCCACAGAATCACAGAATTGATTGAGTTGGAAAAGACCTCCGAGATCATCAAGTCCAACCCTTGGTCCAACTCCAGTCCCTTTACCAGATCATGGCACTCAGTGCCACGGCCAAGCTCAGGTTAAAACCCTCCAGGGATGGGGAATCCACCCCCTCTCTGGGCAGCCCATTCCAATGCCTGAGCACTCTCTCTGCAAAGAATTTTCTTCTGCTCTCCAACTTCAATTTCCCCTGGCAGAGCTTGAGCCCATCGTGCCCCCTTGTCCTATTGCTGAGTGCCTGGGAGAAGAGACCAACCCCCACCTGGCCAGAACTTCCCTTCAGGGAGTTCCAGACAGTGCTGAGGTCACCTCTGAGCCTCCTCTTCTCCAGGCTAAACACCCCCAGCTCCCTCAGCCTCTCCCCACAGCACTTGTGCTCCAGTCCCTTTTCCAGCCTCATTGCTCTTCTCTGTCCTCCTTCTCCTGGGAGCTCCTCACTGGGGCTCCACAGGAACAATGGAGGTGCTGCACCAGTGTGGGCTGTGTCAGGGTGAAGTTAGTGGGGAACTTCAGTGTAAACTACTTGTATTGAGTTATCAAAGGCATTAGAATATTTCATCTGACCTGTTTGGAAAGGGCTGTTTTATCACAGATCATCCTGTCCCTGTACTGAGCTCGTACCACAGCTCAGCAGGTGGTTTGGATGCTTGAGCTTTTCACTGCTCTGTAAGTAGAGCAGCACAGGAGACCTTGGGAAAGTAAATTCCAGAGATGTCTCAGGAGTTGATCTTCAACTTTTAACTGGATTGACTATCTTAGAAGTGGATTTTAATGTTCCCCTTGTCACAGGGGACTGTGGCTGTCCCATTATTCTCACTTGCAGCCACTGTGTCCCTTCTGTTTTGATGTACAGAACTATCATCCTTAAAACTGCTGCCAGAGCTTTTAAGACTTGTTCAACTGGCTTGGTTTAGGTTCAGTGTCTGACATCTGAGCAATGTGTATATTAGGATTCTTCAGGAAAAAAGCAAAACGTGTTAGGCTTCTCATCTCTCAGCCTTTTGGTGGTGATGAGAGGGAGGGACAGGGCCTGTGTCTTGCATGTGTAAAACTCTTTGCTTTCCAAAAAAGAGCTTTGTTGGTAGCTTGAGGTAGCCCAAGTCTTCTGAGTGCTGCAGGACCAACCCTTTGGCTGAATCCATCTAAAGATGGATTTCCCATGAGTCTCTGGAGCTCCTGAAGGACTGCAGAGCATCAGCAGGTGTCTGTGAGCTCCTGTGTGGTAGCAGGGACCCCTTTGAGCCTGCTGGTCCCTCGCAGGAGTCCTGAGTTCTGGAGCATCCTCTGGAGGAAAGCGGATGTCACACTGGGAATTCAGCTCGTGAGTAGCTGTGGGGCAGCAGGGAAGTGACTCAGCTCTGACCCACAGGCAGGAGCTAAACCGAGTCACGGGAGGCAATGCCAGGTGACAAGATAAAGGTGTTTCTGGAATAAGGATTGATTCTTTTTTTGTTGTTCTTTTTTCTGTTGTTGTGTTTTGGTTTTGTTTTCCTTTCCCCTCAGTCCTCCTCAACAGTTTAAGTAGTTTAAAGACAAACAGCTGTGGGCAGGTTCTTCAGAGGGGCCATAACCTCTGTATTTAAATACAGTGCTTCAAAATGTGGTATGGAACAGCTCCCTTGGTGCTGTGTTACATTGTCTTCCTGAGTGCAGGGCAGACCTTGAAGTGACAGCCCTCCCCTTTGCCCTTTAACATTGCAGAATGGTTGACAAAGATTTAATTCACTTTCTGAACAAATATTTTTATTACGTAACATCCAGTGAGTTTCGTTACTGGGAGTTTCCTCTGTTTTTGTTTTCAGCTGAGTTGTGCTTATGTGGGGGGGCAAGAACTTGTGACTTCAAAAAGTGAAGTGAAACAGGACAAGGCAAACTTTTTTGTTCTTTGTGGCATTTCTTCCTTCTTGGTATTATTTTGGTTCTGCAGCAGTTAATAGAATATGTAAGCCTGAATTCCAACTCTTAATGAACCTTCAGACAGCAGCTGCCCCTGTAGCGTGGGTCAGTCTGATACTGCATCAACTTGTCAGAACAGTTGCCCGTGGGGATCAAACATAAATGTATTTTTTTCTCTTTGTTGTGCCTGCCTGTCCCTGAGTCCCTCAGCACGTGGCTGTGTCGCTGCCTCGGTGTGTCCTGCACAGCTCCTCCCTCTCCTGAATCTCAAATAGAGGAGTATCAGGGCAGACCAGTGAGAGCAGAGCACGTTTCCAAATGCCTTCCCAAAAGCTGGGCATAGTTATAGAAACTTTAAGGCATTGCCAGTGAACGTTTCTGTATGACTGGGGTGGAGTTTGCACAGGCTCAGTGGGTGAAATGAATATTTTTCACATACACTTTACAGATCCCTGATCTCAACTTGTGTTCATGCTGCAGAGATAACAACTGTGCTTCTGCAACCCACACTCTGCTCTCTGAAGTGGAATTTTTTTCTTTTACACATACACCAGAAACTGCTCTCGTTGGGAGGAAGTTCTGTTTAACTTAGATCTGTGCATGTTGACTGGAGATGGCTGAGATGGTTATTTTGGGGCAGTTTGTCTGGTTCTCTTCTGAGTGAGAAAGTTCAGACTCGACTTTGCCTTGAGGAGAAGGGAAAAGTTTGACAATTGTTTTTTTAGTATTTGAGGAGAAGATGGCATGAGCCAAGATAAATTTTTGAGTACTTGTTCACATCTTGATCCTAAACTTGAGAAGTGCCTCATTTAAAAAGTAAAGTATTAAAAAACCCAATAAAACCAAAACTAAACAACCCCCTCCCTACAAACAGCCCTGCAAAACCCCAAAAGAAAACCCAGCCCAAAACTCAGCTTGTTTACTCAGGTTGTTTAAAGTTTAAACCTGCAAGTTTGGTTTTAGGACAGATGAGCACAGGATGCCTTGAGCTGAAGGGAGGGTGTGCACAGACAGCTGAGGTGGGAAGGGCCCTGGATGTGTCAGAATTCCATGTGCTCCCTGGGAAGGACATGCCGGACATGCTTCACTCCTGGGACAATGCTGTGATGGGGAACATTCCCTGCACACGCTGTGGGAGGTGCTGAGGAACCCTGCAGGGGTGAGATGCCAACAGAGTGTTGGTGCAGGACCTTTCCTGGGGCAGCTGGGGGGCATTTCCCAGCCGAGCACCCAGGGCAGGCACTTCGGCTGCGCTCAGCGTCGCTCCCGCGGCCCGGCACGGCTCGGTGCTCTGTGGGGTGGGAGCACACGGGGACAACGTGAGAACTTCTGCTGGGAGCAGGAACCAACAGCTCTAACAACAGGTGGGACAGCCCTGGGTGTGGCCTGAGCAGCTCAGGAGGCAGAGCTTTGCTTTCTGCCTTGTTCTGTTGTGATAAGAGAATTAGGAGGGGGAGCTGTGTTCAAGAATCCCTAATCCGTGATGGTGGCTCTGACTGAAATGGAATAATCTTATTTTAAAGGGTGCTGTAAATCACTACAGCTTTATAAATATTAATTTTGTTCATTTGTTTCCTAATAAAAGGCTTTTATTCATGAAATCGCTGTTTATTTATTAACCTGACAAATTAATAGTGAGCTCTCTTCTTTCAGTGTATGCATGTGCCATATCACAATTCTGCTTGTCACCATAATAAGAACTTCATTCATCTGCCTTAAAATGTCATTGATAACAACCTGGCAGTGGCCCAGCTTGGAGCAAGTTAACTACAAAAGGCTGCATTGTAAACCTTTCTGAGAGTACATGCTACATTAAGTCTAAAATTTAAAAAAGAGAGAGAGAAATGTGCAGGCTGGTCCGAGCTGCAAACTGCCAAAGAGCTTCAAACCTCTGGAAAAAATGGAGCTCTGTACAGAGTTCTGGCTGCAAATGGGGTAGTTTGGAAGGAAGGATGCATTCTGCTCACTTCAAAACCTTTGAGGGACACTGAGTTTATAAACCTCAGCTTAAAATGAGAGGGAATGTCTTGCTGAACCACAAGCAGCTAAATAAGAGCTTGTACATGTGAGGATCTTGTTATTTCCTTTCGTCTCTTCTGCCTTTAACCGAATGCCTGGGATAAAAACTCCAGTCTGGAAATAGCCCCATGTCTGTGGCAGTAATTGCCAGCTGGGATGTAGCTGGTCTTGCTTATAAAAACCTTTCCAAGCCCAGTGCAGTTTGTGCACCCAACGTGTTTATCCTCCTCTGGGGTCACACAGTGCAAGGAGGGTCTGCCACAATGCAGTCCCAGTGCCTGGGTTTTCTGCCAGCCCTCCCGAGGTGCCTGAGCTGCTCATTGCTCTGCAATCCTGCACATGGGCCTTCACATTCAGGGAGATTTAGGGCTTCTTGCCTTTGACTCTCCTGTTCTTAAAACTTCAGTGCAACCTGTAGCCTGGGTGAGGCTGAACTGAACTGCTCATGAAGCAGATGCAGTTTGTGAATTTTATGGAGGGAAGCTCCAAGGGATCTTTCAAATGGGCCCTGCCTGTGCTGCATGTGAGGGCTGTGGGGTCTGGTACAGCCCCTGACCAGCCTAGCCAGTCTCACCAACAATTTAATAGCTGAGCAGAACGTGGAGCTTCCAGGCAGCTTCATCCAGGGTCTTCTGGGAGCCCTGGAAGTGTGCAGTGAAACACCATGGTTCTCATCCTACACTCCAGAGATGGAAAAGGCTCAGATGGTGGAGGGAAGGGCTTGCTCACAACTGATGGGTGTACAGTCTGATTTCTTAACTGGAACAGGGAGTTCTTTAAAAAAACAAACCAACAAACATGCAATTTCATGCTGCTTCACTTGTGTGGTTTTTGTTTTGTCTCTTTCTTAAGTATAGTGTGTGGACAGCGCCCTGGGTTAGGGAACTCCTCAGCTGCATCTCCAGAGATTTTCCTATGTAGCCTCCTGCTGAAGTCAATGGGTGTGCAGGTAAGCGGTGCCAAAGCTCTGCCACCATCCCTGCCACCCAGCCTGGTGCACACACAGCCCTCACTCCCTGTGGCTGAGCATTGTTTGCCTCCAGCAAACTCGCATGTGGTTGCACAGTGGAGACACTGCTGATTTGTGTCATGCAAATCTGCTCCTGCTCGTTGGTGCAAAGTGCAGGCAGCGAGCACTGCAGAGCAGAGACCTCACAGATCCTGCATGAACACTTGGCACTGAGCCTCGGTGACACCCTGCACTGTGGCAGAATACAAGGTGACTTCACACTTGGTCTGCAGTGAATGGGGTTTGAACTCAGGGTTGAATGTTGCTGCCTGCAGTGTTTGTGCTACTGATGCTCAGCACCCTTTCCCCTGCTGGTATTTGTTTGTTTATTTATGTATTTTTACAACTCCTGAGTTTAGTCTTTCAAAGGTTAATTATTTTATCAGGAGCCGGTCAGAATCAACGACAGTTTCCTGTTTCCTTGTCTTTCTTTGATTGCCTTTTCTGTTGAAACACAACTTTGTTGAGACACAACTTTCTCTGTTGAGACACAACTCAGTTGCTGCACTCTTCAGTTTCCATCCAGAGGGAGGGGGAACTGTCTGAAGTGGCCAGATACTCACACAGAGATACTGACAGTGGGCTCTGGTGGTTAAATTGTTATGATAAAACACAAACTCATTAGTTGATGCTGTCCAAATCCACTGACTTCTCTGTGCTCCTGATAGAAGGCTTTAAAATACCCAGCTGCAGACTGATCCTCTCCAAGCATGTGACAGTGACATCAGTCCTAGAAGTGAGGCCTTGAACAGCCTCCAAAAATGAGCTCATCCTGTAATATTCAATGCACTGGTTTAGCAAAATATTAGTTAATTTGATTACATGGTCACCTGTACATACTGTTTGAAGGATGGGAATTCATTCCAAGTTTAGCTGCTGTTGTTGCAGATGCCAGTGTTGTAAAGATGCTCCTCTGAGATGCTGTGCCCCTCTGTGTGCTGGGAGCTGGGCTTGGCAGGGCCTATCTCATATTGCCACTACGTTGCTCCAAGACTTGCCAGTTCCTTGTCTTTTCTTCTTCTTCCTGCACCCCTCCTAATAAGCTGCAGGGAATGTTAAGCCATCCCTCTAAAGCCACTCATAAAACTTGCTTAATTTTCTTATGGCTCTCCTGACTTCTTCAAACTGCTGCATTAAAACACAGCCATGACCTTTTGCAGGAGTTTGGGTGGGGGTCCATCTTCAGCCTGACCCACACCCAAAGCAGAGGGACTGGTGTGAGATTAAACCATGGCAGAGGGGCCCTGGAGGCTTCCTGCTCTCCTGTGGCCTGAGGTCAGCAGTGACTTCCTCTTTCAGCCCACACGAAGTGTGGATTTGGGCAGTGTGGGAGTGATGGTGACCCCTGATAAACAGACTCACCCATTATTTTGTACACTTGCAGAAATTCTTTAATTACAGTAGGAGTGTGTTGTAGATGCCACTGTCTGAGCACCTCATAATGTCTGATTATTTATTTATTTGAAACATGGGCATAAGAGAAACAATGTGCTGGGAGGGTTTGTGTGGATTTATGCAGAAACAGTTCTGCCTCCTTCCCCCTGCCCAGTGTTTTCTGCCTGTTACTGCACATTGCAGGGTTGTTGGTTTTGGATGCTGAATGCAAGTCTTTATGAAGCTGCCCACAGTGTTGCTCTTTTCTTTGGAGACCCACTGCTGCTGCCTTGGAGGAAGATGCTGTGCCTGACAGGGCTGTAACTATGAATTGCAAAACTGTTGCGCAACTAAAGAATTACATTGTGCAAACAGAGTGGAAAAACTGCTGCTGAAGTGCTCAGGAAGTGGAGGTGACAAGAAGCCCCACGTATAGAGCAAGAGAAGAGGCTGGGTTTGAAGAGCAACATAGGAAAACTCTGTTTCTGCTGGAGTAAATGATCCCTTGGAGCAGCCAGGGAGGCTGGTTGATGTGAACTCTGTGCAAAGTTCAGTGGGGAATCTGCTCCAGTGTCCAGGCAGTGCCTCCTTCTTGTTTACAAGGAGCTGGCACGAGTTCAGAATAAACTTCTGAAACATCCTTGGTGGGGAGGAGGACTGGGGATGACAAAAATACTTCTTTGATTGCAGAAAGCTCCTGCTGCAGCAGTCACTGTTGGATCAGCTGAGCAGCTGCTGCCTGGTTTGGGTTGGGGGCAGGAACTGGGTTGGGGGCAGGAGTTGGGATGGGGGCAGGAATTGGGATGGGGGCAGGAGTTGGGTTGGGGGCAGGAGTTGGGTTGGGGGCAGGAGTTGGGTGAGGGGCAGGAGTTGGGTTGGGGCAGGAATTGGCATGGGGGCAGGAATTGGGATGGGGGCAGGAGTTGGGTTGGGGCAGGAGTTGGGTTGGGGCAGGAGTTGGGTTGGGGCAGGAGTTGGGTTGGGGCAGGAGTTGGGTTGGGGCAGGAGTTGTGTTGGGGGCAGGAGTTGGGTTGGGGCAGGAGTTGGGTTGGGGCAGGAGTTGGGATGGGGGCAGGAGTTGGGATGGGGGCAGGAGTTGGGTTGGGGGCAGGAGTTGGGTGAGGGGCAGGAGTTGGGTTGGGGCAGGAATTGGCATGGGGGCAGGAATTGGGATGGGGGCAGGAGTTGGGATGGGGGCAGGAGTTGGGATGGGGGCAGGAGTTGGGTTGGGACAGGAGTTGTGCCGGTGGGAAGCGAGCCCCGGGGGGAATGTGCAGTCCCTGCTGTGCCTCAGCAGTTCACAGCACACTTCAGATGCTGCCTCTGCAAAAGGATGGAATAAACTTCCACTTTTCTCAGTAAAATGCTGTGGTTGTCACATCACAGGGCTGGCTCAGTCCATCTTTGTTGGACAGTACCGAGTTGTGCAGCAACAGGCAGGGCATGGACGTGAGAGCTGAGCCCATCTCTGCTGCTGCTGCAGAGCAGGAGGAGGTGGGGAGAGATGGAAAAGGGGAAAACAGCTTTGCCTGTGCCTGTGCTGATACTGAAGAGCTCTTTCCAGTGATTTGAGAAGGGGGTGGGGACAGAACCAGATGCTCTTAGGAAGTTCATACCATTGTTAATAATGTAATTCACAGATGGTGGTGAAGGCCTTGAAGAGCCTTTCATGCAGTACTTAAGCTCTGTAACAGATCATCACATAAGTGCTCATAAACAGAGATGACTTAATCCCAAGGATGAGTCCACAGTGATCTATTTGATGGCAGCTCTGCAGATCACTGCAACCTTTTTAAACAGTTAAGAGCCTTCAGGATCTCTCAGAGTTGAGCTCTAGAACTGGACCAATCCCTAATTAAATTGTCAGGATAAAATGTTAGTATAGCTTTGAGACTTTTTCAATGGAAGTGGCTCTTACAATATTAAAAACAACAAGTTCCTTTGTCCTGGTGCAGAAGTCAATACAGATAAAGTGGGAACATCAGTTTGCACAGTGCCATCTTAGGAGGCAGTTCTGCTTTTATTTCCACTTGCCTGGTTGGAGCTGCAAGCAAAGCCTGTGTTTGCTCTGAAAAGCTGTAAGTGCTTGGTGACAGCCAAGGAGGAGGAACAGTCCTTGCATGTCCTGGATTACATGTCCTCTTACTTCTTGAAAAAGAAATCACTCTTACCTGTGAGCTTTATAGCAAAGGAACAGGGTTGCAAACATGTAGAATCAGGAAAGATTTAGCTCAAGTCACTGCAGTTGAATTCCAGTATTTGTATGTTTGTGAGAGGCTTATTGATTAAGGTCTTCACTGGCTGCTGGTCAACTTTTTTATTTGCTGTGAGCTCTGCAACTCCAAGTGTGTATCAGGGACTTGTAAGCAACACGAACTTGTGTGTGTAGCACTAAAAATCAGAAGTTTCAAATAACATGAAAACTGACCTTGGCTTTGTTGTTTGTTTTTCTCTTTTCAACTGCAGCTTCTCCCTTGCTAAGAGACGTTTCCATTGTGGGTTTTATTATTATTATTATTAACTTCTTCAAGTTTAAATTGAGTTTAGTAAATTGACTTCTTGTGCTGTTTGTCATGTGATGGTTCATGAGCCCTGGAGAATGTGATTCCAGCCATGTATTTGCCTGTGCCATTGCAGCTCTGTCATGTGTTCTTGTTGGGGTGGATTCTGAGCTAAGTAGTGCAGGGGGTTGGGGAGGGGAGAAAAGGGGAACTATTTCAGGGCTAAGCTACCAGAAATTCTCAGACTACTTAATTGGTGACCTTGTTCCCTAGTTAAATGCAATCCAGGATTTTCTGCCTCTTCCATAGTTTCAGAGAAATGGTTTTTTTGCATTAAAAGCCAGATTTTTCTCTTACTATTCTAGTTAAAAACCAGGAAAACCCAATGCTTTGGTAAAAGGAATATCTTGACATCTTGGGGGAAGAGATTTTTATAATCCTTGGTGGGTGGGTGTGTGTGTTGTAACTGAGAAAGTTGGAAACTATCTTTCTGTCCCACATTTTTTCTGCATAGATCAACTGTGGCATCTATAGAGCAATATCTTTATTACTGCAGCAAAATGAACAAAGCTGAGATGGCTGTGTCTGTGCCAAGAATTTACTGTTTCTCCACAATGGCCAAAGTTTCTGAGCACTAGAAGTGCTGTTGGGCAGCCTGTGCACAGCTCTTGTCCCAGTGCTGGGTGAGGTGTCTGTGTCCATCCCCCCTCTGTGCAGTGACTGCAGCCCTGCCAGGACTGGGCACTCACAAGTCAGACTTCATATTAGGTCTGGTTTAAGCTGTGCTTTCCACCATTTGGGCATAGATTTCATTTCCTGACACCATGTAATCCTGTTTTTCAGTGATTTATTTAGATTTTATATATGTGTGTGTGTTGTGTGTGCTGCTACTGCTGCATTTCCCCCTCTGCTTTGGATCCAGCAGCTGTGCTGGGTGTAGCTCAGCTTTCAGCAGAACTGTGCTCTGGGGTTCACAAACTGTTAGGGTGTTTTTAGCCTTTATGTCTTTGTGGGCTAAATGCATTTCTTCAGGTTTGAATCCAGTGTTAAAGTAACATTGGTAATGTTTTTATATCACCTTTTTTCCTCCAAGTTAGACTTTATTTTCAGCTCTGATTTTATTATTTTTGCCGCAGAATTTGAGGCTTTTTACTTACTCTTCACATTGTTTAAAAAAACCAAAACCCCAACCAACCCACACACAGAACTCTGTTTTGCTTTGCTCACAGAGTATTTCCACTTGGCTCAGAAGATGTGGATCTGTGAGCTGAGGGAATCCTCATTTGGCTGGTCACCCAAGCTTGCTTCAAGAGAATTAGAAGGATCTACAGCTTAAGTTCATCAGAGGGCTGACCTGCTCTGGTTTTAATGAGATTCATTATACCTGTACCTGTTGGATTTTGTGGCTTTGATCTTCAAAATGATCTGAATAAACCTGTTAGTAAAAGCAAAACTGTTGACAGAAAACTGACTCTTCACCAAATCCGGGCTGTGTTGAGAGTATTGATTTTTGGAATTAAAATAATTTCCCTTCTGGCATTGGCATGGAACTTCCCTGTGGTGTTTGGCAAAGTGTTGTGTCCATGTTTGTCTTCTTGGCTCCTTCAATCCCCTCTCTCAGCAAACCACACAGATCAAACCCTGGTATCACAGCCCAGGCTTGGGGAGGGTGGAAGAAGCAAATCTGGATGTTGGAGTGAGTGGGTGGTTGTGTGTGAATGTTACGGATACAGGTGCATTCCTGGCACATGCAGGAGACACTGGGAGGGCTTGGGCTTGGCCAAACATAAATGTCTTTTTTCCTTAAGTTTGCCTTTGCTTTTCCTAAAAGTTTGACAGCATTTAATGATTTTTGTTAGCTTAAAAAACCTGCGTGTTCTCAATTTGCTCCAGAACAAGTTCCTGTGAACTCAGAGCTTGTCAAATATCTCTGGACTCGAGGCCTCCAAGGGACCCAGAGGCACCGGAGTGGTGTAGATGTGCATGGTTATGGCTGAGTGAAGGCAGCACTGGGAGCATGGGCACCACGAGCACGGGAAGCCGTGTCTGGAACGAGAGAATCTGGGTCAGCCTCCTCGGGAGCCGCAGGACACGTGAGATGCTGCACTTGGCTGGTTTGACTTCCTCAGTTCGGTGACTTCACTGAGGCTGAGCGTGGCCATGGAGGATGCAGCTTGGCAGGCTGCAGCACAGGGGGCTGCTAACACAGAGATGTGACTTGTTCCATCAGCACTTGGCAAGCCCAATGCCTGGGTGGTCCCTGGGGCTGTGGACAGGAGTGTGTCCTGTCCATAACACAACTGGAGTTGGGACACGCAGCACTCGGGTCTGACACAAACGCCCCGCTGGGTGCAACGCCTTTCCTTTGCATAAATGTACCTATTCATGGAAGCAGAGAGCAGAATGTACTCTTAAAATAGCTACTCCATGAGTGCAGAAACATTCCACTTCTGACTAATCGGCCATTCAGAATGAGCATTTAAATATGCACCAGGGACTGAGCAGTGGCTTTCCATGTCCGCGTGAATGAGTCCGGAACGTGCTGCAGAGCAGGGCTGGGCAGGCATCTGGCTCCTTCTGCTGTCCTCTCACCCCACTCCTCCTCACCTCAGTGAGCTGCACCCTGGGAATGCATGTCCTGCTTGCTGTCCTGGTTAGGCACCGAGCTGAGGGGGCTCTTCGTTCTCACTGCTCTTGAGACTGAGGATCTTGGAAGCACGAGGCTGATAAACAGTCCTCAAAAGCAGATTTCTTTTTCTCTTGGTTGTGAATGACCAGGAACACAAAGAACTGATGGTCTGAGTTGTGGCTGTAGTGCATAGATGAGAGAGCTTGGCAGGCACCAGAAGCCCATGTGCAGGGTTGGACTCTGGCAGGCTGTGCCTGCAGCTCCAGAGCCTCTGGCCCAGCGTCACAGTGAGAGCAAGACAAGCAGATACATTTGGGGGCTGTGGGGCTGGATCTGTGGGGGCTGTGGGGCTGGATCTGTGGGGGCTGTGGGGCAGGGTCTGGGGGGGCTGCAGGGCAGGGTCTGTGAGAGCTGTCCTAAAACCTGTCCCAGCTTAAGCATTTCTCTGGCAGCTGCTGCTGCCTGTGCAAGGAGGGTGCCAGGTGACACAGGGCTCCCTCCCAGGGGACAGGTGCCACTGGAAATGGATACAGTCTCACCTGTCAGAAAAGGACGGGCTTTCACACAGCCACCTGTCCTGGCTTTCTCTGCACTACAGGAGAGAATGGGAGACTCTTCTTGGGATTCCTCTGTGCCCTCACTGGGTGTCTTTTGGTGTTTCTGCAGGGCAGATAAATGTCCTCACTGCTTTGTGTGTAATGGGACAGCCCCCTTGGTGTGCAGAGCTGGGCTCTGTGTGGCTCTGGCCTGTCCTGGCAGGCTGAGGGCTGAGGTGAGGGCTGGCTCCCTGCTCCCAGAGCTGCCTTTGCTCTCCTGCCCATGGGCTCAGTGCTGGGGGAGCTGCCTGGGTGCTCCCAGAGCTGCCTTTGCTCTCCTGCCCATGGGCTCAGTGCTGGGGGAGCTGCCTGGGTGCTCCCAGAGCTGCCTTTGCTCTCCTGCCCATGGGCTCAGTGCTGGGGGAGCTGCCTGGGCCACACCAGCCAGGCAGGGGCTGCAGAGCTGGTTTGCTTTTGCTGATCAGTGTTGCTTTTCCAAATCCCACATGGCCTATATGGCTATAATAGTATCTAATTTAGAGCTGACCTCAAAGGCAAGTTCTCCTCTCCGCCCAGAAAAGGGAGGTTTTCACATAAGGGCTTACACTGGTTTAAGGCAGCTTTATCTTAGTGTAGCATAAACCTGTTTCTAGTTATCTTAAGGCAGAAAGCAACTGGGGGATTTGGATAGGACTGGATGATTGATTCTTGCTGATTTAAGCAATCCATGAGGAGTGCCTTTTGCCCTTACCTAGCTAATCTTGATTTCCTTTTCTGGCATAGGCAGCAGCAAGTACTTACTCTGTGCTGTCTCTTGCAGTGGGACAAAGTTCTGGGAAGTGCCATACTCTGAGCATTGGCTTCTGCAGCTCTGGTCTTCAGGTGGTTATTTATACAAGGCACTAGCCAAAGGGAAAGGGGAGTTTTAACTGGATTAACTTCAAGAAGAGAGTGTGGGGATTTAGGGATTAATGAGCCAAAAGCAGCCAGCAATTGAGTTAAAATGTGCTGTAAGAGAGCCAGTCTCTATAGACTGGAAACACAGTCCTTCCTCACCTGCACAGTGTTGAGATTGGCAGTGCTTTTACCTTTGAGGTGTGAAGGAACATGGTCTTAGGGCTGCAGGGTGGGTGTAGGGGGCTTTCTCTCAAGGCTGTGTATTGATGGGAAACAGTTCATAACTGCCAACTTTTTAAGAAAAAACTGGTGAAGCACTGAGTGCTCAGATGAGATTTTAAAGCTGGCACTCAGGAGGTATGTTGGTGGCTTGCTCCAGTATAATGAGAACATCTGGTTTCCATAGATTGTAGCTGTTCTAACTTCATGCACTCCCCTTTTACACCTTCTACCCTTGCCTTTAAGTGATTCTATCATCCCATGTATTTTGTTCCACTGATGCTGTTATGTATCCCCTGCAGGGACAATCCTGGTGGATTACTGGATTGATAGAAAGATTGGGAGGCACTGGAGAGATCAACAAAAACCTGTTACTAAGGAGACACGAGTTTTAGCATCGAGTCTCTAATGGCCAGTCTGCTGAAGGGGAAACAGATGGCACAAAGGAGACTGGGATTATATAGACAAGTACTGCAGGGCTACAAATCTGATACATCCCCTGAACTTCCTGGGGTCAGGCAAATCCAGGTTTGTGCCAAGCCTAATGTGGTTCCTTTGCCTTTGGCACAGCATTTCTGCCCTTCTGTTGTTAAAGGCTGTTCTGGACAGGGGGTTCTGCCTCAGCCATCCCTGCCCCAGGGGGCAGCCAGGCTTGGCACAGACTGAGGGCAAGTGGCTGTGTGGAATTGTGTCCCTTCCACAGGTCAAGCTGTACCTGCTGCCAGTGGTTCTTGTGTCCTAAGAGGGGGAAATAACCAAACATAACACTGCATTCTGGTTTGGTACAGCTTTTCTCCTGTTACTGATGCACTGGTGTAGGGAAGTGACTTCTGTCCTGGCAGAATGGGAGCATGGGTGGCAGCCACAGTCGCTCCTGGCTTTGCCACAGCCTGGCCTTTTTGGCAATACAACGTTTTACAGAGGCTTGGATTTCAAGAGTGCTGCTCCCAGCTCTGTGCTGCTCCCCTGGCTCCTCCTGCCTGCATTCCAGGGGGGTGTGACAGGACTCTGCAGGCTGGACTGAGCAGTGGGGAAATAGCAAAGGCAGAATTCATCCTGGCTGAGGAGAAGCAGTGCTGGAATCACTTTGTGAGGGGCTAATTAAGATCTGTTCTTGTATTTAACTTTCAGGCTCCAGAGAGTGTTGCAGTAAACAGGATGCAGATTCGTTAATAGTGGGAGAGTGCTGGGTGGCTGCAGTACTAGAATTAATAGCTTGACAGTGTTTCCTTTTCTCCTCTTCTCTCCTCCCACAGCAATTTGGACTGATACCCAAATAAACAATAACAAATAGATTTTTGGAGGAGCTGGCTGGGAGGAATAACAGAAGTCAAGGGGCACTTGTTATGCAACTTTGTTCTGCTCATATTTGACTCATCCAGAAAACCCTGTTCTACTCCTCAGCTTCATTTTCCTTTTTCTCTTTTTCTTTTTCCTTCAACCCCTGTTGACAAGGTGCCATTATATTTTCTGCCTTGCTTGGTCCCTCTTTAGCCCCTTGATCTCCAGTTGTTGTGGGCGTGCAGTGCTGGCAGAGCGTAGGCAGAACTCTGCTGTGAGAAACAGCGTATGAGAGCCTGAAAACCAGCTCATATCAGGCAAGAAAATGGCTCTGGCTTAAGCTCCAACCACATGAGAGTCATACCTGGTGTATTGTGTACAGTGAGTGATTCTGAGGGGTCTGTGTGCCCAGTCCTGGTGGCAGCTGGGGGGCCGTGGGGCACCCCGGGCACGGCGGGTGGGAACGAGGAGCGCGCTCTGTTCCTTGCAGTTCTCTCTACAGTGTCTTGCCAGGGAGTATCTTCAGGCATTCCTTCCCCTCTGCTCCCCACAGACTCTGCTTTGTGTCCTCCATGCACACAAAGCTGTCCCAGCAATCCCTTGGGAAGTTTTGCCTGGAATACTTGGGGGTTTTCCCTACCCGAGTGGAGGCTGGAGGTGAAGAAGCTTTGCTGCCAGTTCCTCTTCTGATACAGAGTCTGAACTGCTGCTGTGAAAGCTCTGCCAGCCACTTGTGCTGGGGATGTGTCACTGCAGCAGGGCAGAGCCTCTCCCCTCAGTGCTCCTGCCTCAATCCAGGGTTATGCAATAGCAGCCTGTGCAGATGCTGCTGCATCCAGGCACACTGTGCAATGTAGTTGCTTGGATACCTCTTTTTTTTGGTTTTTTTTCTCACAAATGCTAGGTAATAATTTGCAACTTGTAATTGTACCGTTGAACAGTTTCTGGTTAAGCAGTGTATAGAATCTGAAATATTGATGACTTCCTCTCCACGTTGCTTCTTGAAGGTTGAGCATGTGGAATTTGGAAAGATTGAGTGTTGCTCTGCTCCCTTTTCAGAGTCTTTAATCCATCTTCGTAAGTGTTAAATAACCTCCCCCCTTTGAGAATATCTTTCATCCAGAAAACCATCTCTTAATTATTGATGCAATATGCCCTGAGAGGCCTGGCTGCCAGCACTGATATTTTGGGTAGGTCACGAAGATTTCTGTGCTGCTCCTAATTCTCTGTGTTATGTGTTCATTACGTCAAGAGGAGATTTGACAGGGGCTTGCAGGGATTGGATCTCGGAGGAGCTGAGTGGGTGAGAGTCTCCTGTAGCATTCTGGCAGGGAGAAGGATGCTGGTGTGCTACAGCCAGCCCTGGGCTCTGAGCATCCTGCAGAGCTGCTGTGGGGTGAAGGGGCAGCTGGAACTGTCTCAGAGATGGCCCCGTGTGCTTTCAGCTGTGGAGTTTGAGGCTGGCTGTCAGAGTGAAAAACCTGTGCTGGTTCTGCTGCTGCTGCTGCTGGGAATGAGACTTTTAACAAGAGAGCTGTGCTGGCACAGTTTTATTCTGTGGACACAGCTATGACGTAAAGAGAAGTGGTATCCAAATAGCTCTGTTCATGTCCCATTATGGGAATAATGTATTTTATATACGTTGCAGGTGGAGCAGCATTGCTTTAATGACTCTTCTATACATTCTGTAAAGTCAAAGCTCTGGAGCTGTAACTGCTCAGAGCCCTCAAATAACTCCCTGGTTTTTATGGAGATAACTGCAGCAGGGGTAGAAATGAGTGTGCACCAAGGTAAACCAGATGCTAACAGGAAAGTGGCTGATTGCAAGACAAAGCCCCTTCCCTTTGCAGTGAACCTCCCTTCCTTCCACCCTCCTCCTCCTAAAATAGACCTTCGGCATGAGGAGTGAAAACCAAATATTTCCCTTTTTAAAAAACACATTCAGTGTTTGTTCATGTCAGTGGGAAAATTACTTAAACCAGAAGCTGGTGTTGTGCATCTGCCTTGTTTGATCTACATCCTTATTCCTTGTAATGCTTCAGTATTGCTGGTGGATGATAAAAGATTATCAGCTGCAGTTCCAGGTCTCCAACTTCTCTGCATATGGCTCATTAGGCAGTTTGCTTTTCAGGCTCCCTCAATCTTGTTTAATTCTGGCTGCCACTTTTTTAATGCAGCAGTTGAGGAGACTCCTCTCTCTCTCCAGCTGGAATCAGGCCCAGCCCGTGAGGTGAAGAGGTGAAGGTGCCAGCCCTGTGGGTGAGGAGGGGCTGCCCTGGGAGCTCCGAGGGCAGGGGGGGTGAGCACGGTCTGTGTCAGAGGGCTGAGGTGTCAGTGTCCATCCTGCACGACTGCAGAGCAGCAATTCCTGCATGTCAGTGTGCAGGAGAGGGTGATGAGTGGTGCTGGCTGTGGTGACCTGGGGAGCAGCTGGGAGTTCATGTTCATCCCATCCTGCTGGCCGTGTGGGAGCCCTGCCCTGACATTCACCAGGGCACACAGCATGTCTGGGACCTGGGCTCAGGCAAACTGCTCCCTGCCGTCAGCCACAGCTCCCAGCATGAAAACTGCAGTTCCAGTGTCTGTGTATAGAGAGTGAGTGAGATCTCTCACACTTGGCCCAGCACCATAAGCATTTGTGACTGTTCTAGGGAAACAAGCACTCCTAGATTTTAAGATTTCTAGTGGACAATGTCATCAGCTTTGCCTGGAAGAAGATTCAGCAGATACTTTAGGGTTCTGGGAGGCATTAAATCCAGCAAAGCATCATCATTACATTAAACACCTGCCTTTTCTGTCATATTTGGGCAGTGCTGAAAGGCTTTCTGAGAGTCAGAGGAAAGGTCTATTCAGGGAGGCAGTAGTTTTGCTGGGTTTTTTTCCCTGCTGTCTATAAGTAGCTAGAGATGATATGCTACTATAGAGTTTTAGAGAGAAGTTCTATTAATACACCTTTGGTGTAGAAATATTTAATGTGAATATGTATCTGCAATGTTTATTTTCTTTCTTTTTTCCCTTGGGTGCGTCTCTGATTGAGGCAAAAGCTGTTGTACCCCATCAGGCAGCTGATTTCACTCAGCAATGCAGTTGACAGTAATCTGCTTTTTAATCTGTTCTCCTGGTGTGGTGTAGCAGCTCTGTCACACTGTTTCTCATCCGGACTCTTGTTGCACCAGTTGGAGCCTTGTAATTTCTGTCTTCAAGTGCTTGAGTTTTAGTCCTGCAGTTTTTAGTGAGGCCGGATCTGAACAAGGTTTGCATAAATCCCTTTGCTCCAGCGGGAAGAGGAAAGCTTTGATAAGGAACTTGGTTTTTTCTCTCTCCCGAGCAGGAGCACAATGTCTTTGACCTAAATATACCAATTACTGGCACAGCCAAGTGATACAGAAAACAATCCGGAAGGAATGCCAACCTCTGAGTGAACACTTGGCTGCAGAAGCTGCTGCTTAGTGGAACCTCAGACCCAGCAGAAATGTGAGGAGGAAAGCAGCGTTCATTCAGAATATTCCCTGCAAATAGTGAGGGGTGGAACGGCCGCAGGAAGCTGCTCCTTACCCCTTCTGCCCGTGGCTTTGGAGAGGTAAAAGCACTGCAAAACACAGCCCAGTTCTCCCCTTTCCCATCTGTGGCCTCATTTGCTCAGCTCAGTGTTTTGAAGAGCTTTTATGTCAAACTTAAAGGCTTCCTGGTAGCAGCTTCTGTGTGAGAAAGTCTTTGATGGCAAATGTAAGTATTTCAAAAAGCAGCAGTGAGCCAGCTCTCTAGAGCATGCTAGGTGACTTCATTAATTAGTTTCACCTTTTTTATTAATGGCTCAGGTTATCCATCTCCAGAGACTGTGGGATTCTGCAGGGAGCTGGTTTTCAGTTCAGTTCTGAGCCCTGTCCTCTGTTAATGAGTAGCACATTTGCTGCCATGTTGAGGGTTTCCAAATTTTACTGAAGAAATTGGTTCACACAAACTACTACAGATTTCTGGTTGGTTTTGTTCTCCATATTGCAGCTGTGGGAGTTGCAAACTGTCTGCCCATTATTTTTGTGATCAAATCACCCTTTTTAATACCGAACTGCTACTGGACATGGTCCCAGTGGAAATGGTCCCTGTTAGGGTTCTGCATCTCCCCTCCAACCCCAGAAGCTGCAGCTGGTAAATTCGTGTGTAGTCTTGGGCTTTTTGCAAGTAAAGAGGAGCCTTTTATCAGCTCAGGGGTTGGAGGCAGCCCCTGTTTCCTTTCCCAGGCGCTGTTGTTGCTGGCGCTGCAGCCACTGCACATGCAGCTTGTGTGGCTTTCTGCTAACACAGTTTGTTCAAGAGATTGATACAACTCAGACTACTGCAGGAAAGTCCCTCTGCTGCAGAAATGGGTAACAGATACTTGGCAATCCAACCCAAACACTTGGCTTGCTTCGTTCCAGTAGATGATTCGAGATTATTGATAGGAACAGCATCTGTCAAATATTTCATCTTGGAAGGCGTTGAACTTCAGTTCTGTGTGATGTCCATGCACAGATCTGGTCCCTTGGACTTCAAGGGCCTCTGTTCAGTTGGTGATGTGGTGCCAGTTCCGTGCAGGGGTGGGACACCCCAGGGCATCTCCAGGATCCTGTGGCAGGAGCTGGGCCCTGAGGAATCTGATTGCCCAGTGGATGCTTCTCTTATCTCTGTGTGCCTTGTGTTGCATTAGTGGAGAGGCTGTGGCTGCACAGTGGCACCCTCTGCAGTGCTTGACCAGGCTGGGTTATCCGTGCCTTGGGAAACACTTGTGGGAGGGTGGCTTTTGTACTGACTTGCTCAATACTTGTTGGCCCAAAGTGGAGCTCCTGTGTGGAACAGCGTGCAGGGCTCTGTGCCCAAACAAGGGACACTGGGCCCTGGTGGGAGCTGCGAAGAGCAGCATTTGCAGGGTTTAACAACTGCCTCAGTGCCTGCATGCACAGCCCCTGATCTGGCTGAAGCAGCTGCCTCCTCCCCAGCAAAGGTCACGTTGGGCTCAGGGGCACTTGGAGTGTGTCTGAACAACTGGATGGGATCTAGCCAAGGAAAAGGTAGGCAGGGAGCTAAGAAACAGCTCGTTAATTAGAGTCCTTTGCTTTGCAGTCCCTCCTTTGAGGCTGGGTCCAGAGCTGGCTGCATGATGGAGGTTTGACCACGTCAAGTGAAAAGCCTCTCTGATGGAGCATGGCTACATCTGTGTTGCTGTGGGCTTGGGGCATCTGTGTTAACTCATTTTCTGTTGCATAAATAAGAAGTCAAAATTTGGAAGTGGAGAAGGGGAGAGAAGTTCTGTAGTGTCTGAAGCATTCACAGTTACGAGCAAAGTGTTGAATTTTGTGGTGAAAACTGTCTGACTTGTCGTGCTCTGCTGATACTGATGGCTGTGACCACTGACAGTCCTGATAAAACACTTCCCAGGCATTGTCTGTACAGTCAGGTATGTTGGCATCAAAGCACACGTAGCAAGCAGTTATTAAATGGGAGTTCTTTGAGGGTTTGGGAGATGTATTTTTAGGGTGTAGTCTGTGTGAAATGTTCCTTGGTTAATAGAAATGTAGTGATTGTTGGGCACATGACTGAGGCTAATAATCATATCTTACAGTACAGGAACTGCCTGTGATGTTCCCAATGTTAAATCCAGGCAGACAGCTCCAGTCCCTGTACGTAAGAATGGAGATTGAATCTTGTTTATCATTACATCAGTCTGCAAAAGGAGATTTATAAGAGCAGAATTGTTTGCATGACATGGAGTGACTCCCATTGTATAGAACAGAACAGCACTCCAGAATTTCTCTCCTCTCCCTTGCCCTTTTGATGACAGATAGTTGGCAGTGGATCAAAGAACAAACAGGATTAATGTTTTGCATATTCTGTCCTACATGGCCTGAAAGGAGGGAGCAGAGATGGAATTTTTCATCTTTCACTTTAAACTGCATTTAATATCGTGGCCTAGTTTAGAGCTCCACGACTCATTCCTTCCATTTCCCCTGAGGCCTCTGTTTCTGGTCAAGGAAAGCAGGGCACGACTCCCTCTGGAGCTGCTCAGTGCTCTCAGCCTCCTGCTCCGTGCAGGCTGCTCTGGGGCTGGAGCAATCCAGCACAGGAGTCTCCAGCAGCGTTGATGGAAACTGCCAGCCCCTGAGTCTGTGCTGGTCCCAGCGCAGGAGCTGCTGCAGGGCACGGGAGCTGGCACTGGGCAGGGCACTGGGCTCTGCCACCACCTCTGCAAGGGCTGTGTAAAGGCTGGAGGGGTCAGTGGTGCAGGTCACACCTCCAGAGGCTGTTTGGTGTCCAAGGATGCTGTCCAGGCATGTTCCTTCCCAAAGATGTGCTCAGAAAGGAGTGTTCTGATGTGCCTTTTGGCTGGGGAGTTGTCGCGCTGGCAGCAGCACTCCTCGTTCTTTGGAAACACGCTGGGGAAGGGGCAAGAACACCTGAAGGTGCTGGTTCTGGGAGTCACTGGTGTCAGTGCTGGAGTCAGGTCACACTGGGGTGGTTTCCTCCCGGAGCTGCGCCCGAGCGGGCACATCCCTGTCCTGCCCTCCCCTCTAGCGGGACGAGGAGTCACTGCAGCCCCGTCGGGTTCCAGGCACAGGTTGGGGATGCTTTGTAGCTGCAGAATTTTATAGAGACCAGAGCACAGCGCAGAGAGCTTTAGGACAGGACTGGCAGCATGGGGGGATATGTAAAATACGGGAGCATTGCCTGCATCTTCTTTCCCACCCCCTGTCCATGTTCCCATGGATGCCTTGGCAGAGAACTCAGCTGATGGGGGAAGATGATTCAGAAACCTTAATGTGACCCTGTGTAAAGGCAGCTAGCTCAGAGCTCGAGGCACAGGGAGGGAGGAGGGTGCAGGCTGGTCAGACTTGCTGGTGAGAAGAGAAGGAGGTGCTGAGGGTTAGTTTTGTTCCAGACACCATCCCTGGGACTGTCAGTGCATCTCCTGCTCTAATTGCACTCATCTACAGCTCTGTTTTCATAGACAGCCAGCTATATTCTGAGTAAATGTGCTCCTCACACAAATCTGCTACATTTATGTCTGATATCAAAGAGATGTGAGATGTAAGAGCTTCAGCAGAGACAGATGGTGATTAATTGGGCCATGTCTGGCCTCCTCCACACTGAGCTCCTGAGGGCTGAATTTTGAGGGGAGCTAAGATAATGATCTGCATATTTCAGGATCTCCTGTCACTGTGGGACTTTTGGCTATGGCATACCAGGCTTGCCAATTGCTGTAACAAGGATTTTTCTTGGCATGTGGAAATGGCCATTCATTATAATACTAAAAATGTTTGCATAGTTTGGGTTCCTGAGCAGCGCAGTGGAGATTTCAAGTGCTCTTTCAGTTGTTTTGCTTTACTGTGGGTTTGAGAAACTTGTTCTCTAGGCAGATGGACACTTTTGATCTGTTTTGGCTTACTCAAAAACCCCATCATGTCTTTAGCTAACCTCTTCCCCTCCCTGACCTCTGCTTCTTGCCCCAAGTCAGCTTGTTGTCAGCCCACAGGGAACTCAGTTGGAGCTTGTGCTCTGGCAGGACTGGCTGCTCTTCCCATAACTGGGCTGAGAAATGAATATACACTCTCCTGGGAAATGCCAGTGATTAGGATTATAAATTTAGGGGAAGAGGAGCCAGGCAAGGAGGTATGAGAAGTATTTGGAACTGGAGCAGACTTTGCTTGCATGCCCTCGAAATGCAGGTACTTGCTGCTTCCATGCATGCAAGATAATTTAGCACTATTGAACTGCCTAGAAGTACTTGGTGTCTTCCTTTTGCAAGTTTAAAATGCTGCTGTTACCATCTGTCAGGCCAGAACAGGCCAAAAGGGGGAATGAGCAGCACGATGCACTGAATATCTGCTGTCCTGGGTGTTAGTTCAGCAGCACAGTTGAGGTGGCTGAGCCTTTGGCTGTGTGGGGAGCAGGGCTGGCCAGGACAGCTGTGCAGTGTCTGGAGCTGTGCACAGCAAACAGGCTGGCCCAGAGAGGGCCTGAGCCAGTGTGGGGATTGCAAAAGCTGGGATAATGGAAAATGAGTCCACGCCATGGGATTGTTCTGTAGCAAGGCCAGTCCTGGGTCTGTGTCCCAGAGAGTGTCCCGGAGTGTCCTGCCAGTGAACGCTGGTGCTTCATCTCGGGAACAAGGGCCTGGCTCCCTCTCTGACAGAGCTGCTGCTGCTCTGCTGGCTGCTCCTCCTCTGCACCCCCTGAACGGTGTGACAGCCCCTTTGCTGTTCTCTGTGCAGTTCACTGGTGTTTCCAGCTCGAAGGGCTCAGGAATGCTGCCTCCCTTATCGAGTGGCTGAGCTAATTCTAAGGTATGGTGAGGAGAAGGTATTCCTGCCAGCTCTTGCTTGCTGTACATGGTCTGCAGGTTTTAGCTTGAATTTGTGGTTGCAGGTGGCTCCAGGTGAACAACTTCACAGTGCAGTGGTGCTCTAGGTCTGTTCTTAGAGGACCAGTAGCAAGCAGCATTTTCTAGTTTTTCTTTTATCTCAGAGACCCACATCATTTAAATAAGAGTGAAACAGAATATCCAGCAGGAACATCTGCATTTAACTGTATTAAGAAGCAAACTGAATGGGATCTTTGCCTCCAGTAGGCACAAAAAATAAAGTTCAAAAGATTCATAGGACAAAACACCTGTTGATACCATTATCTTACAGAAATGGAGCTTTGCCACTCCTCCCATTTCTGAGCTTGACACTTCTGTGTGTGAGTTTCTGTAGGTTTTTTGAATGTGTCTGTTCCAGAATCTCTGCCTGTCCTGGTGCTTTCCTTCCCCTCCTGCCCTGGTGACGTGTCCCCTTTGGTGGGTCTGAAACACTGGCCAAGGGACCAGCAGTTCCTTGTTTCCTGTTCCCACTGCCTGCACTTGGAGTTGACGTTTCTCTTGTTCCACAAGAGTGGAACTGGTCCCTGAGATCCCTCTCACCCCTTCCCTTGGTGTCTGTGCCAGGGGACATAAAACAAAGCAGGGCACGTGTGGCAGAGCATCGTCCAAACCGCTCTCCCGAAGCAACCTGGAGGAACAAAGGGATAGTTTCTCTTCTTGGAAGAGCTGCTCAGCCTCCCCTGGGGTTGTTCACTGGGGAATGTTATCAGAGCCTGTTGCAGAGGACTCTGGGCCAGGGGCAGTGCTGGGGAGGAGAGCACTGTCACCATGTCGGTGTAAATCCAACTCCATCCTTGTGGCAAACACCCTCCCAGTGACACAGGTCCCTTCACCCCCTGCCTGCTGGTTTGTGGCTTGGAAAGCTGATCACTCCACTGGAGAGGAGACCTGTGGGAGGGAAGCCCAGAGCACCCAGGAGCAAAATTTTCTTTTTACTTCATCACCTTGTGCTGAGCTCTGTTTTTCTTGGGATGCCCCTGCCTTGACCAAACCCTTGGTGTGTATTAAAATGCTTTTGCTCTGCAGACCTGAACATACACAGTAAGTTCTCACTAATAAAACAGATCCTGGGCCCCATCTCCCATGCCTGGCAGTGCTTATGTAAATGTACTGTGAAGCAGAATTAATTGCTGAGATCTCTCTGCTGAGGTGTTGCTCTGGGCTGTACTAGGTAGGCCTGATAAAATTCCACAGCACATTAGAGATTATGCATATTAATTTTTCATCAAAAGCAGTGTAATATGTCAGATTTCTCCTTTCCAGTCTGTCTGTACTCACCCAGTCCCATCTATCAGGTTTATTACTTGCTGGTTTTGTGGAGTTTTACACTTGATTGCTGACACCAGACTGTGAATTAATAGGATCTCCATAAAGATAATAACAAATGCAGGGGGTTTGCCCAGAAGTGAACTGTGTGTTTGGCTCTTGCCCTGCCTTGTTTGGCAGGGTCACTACAAGGCTGTGCAAAAGCAGCAAAATCCTGCGGGGGCAAAAATTCTGTAGCGTTGAGTTTTTAAAAGGGTTTTGAGGGAATGTGAAGTGACAGCTGAGCAGAAAGTGAGTTCCTCTCTAGTGACAGCTGCATGCAGAGACAGGCAGAGTCTCCCTTGCCTTATACAAGCAAACCAGTGACATGCAAGTCTTTGCTTTCTGCCTATATTAACGCATATTAATGGTTCTCTCCTTTCCTTGTGCATGCAGGAGGCAGACAGTGGGGAAGAAGAATGCCGGTCCCAGCCCAGAAGGTAAGACTGTCACTGCAGGCTCCCAGGAGCCTCACCTTCCTGTGTGCAGCATTCCACGGGGGCCTCTGGGGGGTTTCTGGCATGGTCTGCAAACACACATCACTTTCTGCCTGTTGTGGATGTTGCACAACTGTCCTACATGGACCTCACTGAAGAACAGACTCGGCTGTGGCCAAACGATGCTCCCAGTACTGGGGTTGCTGGAGCAGAGAATGGGAAAAGTCAGAGTACACACTCAAGAAAATCTGGGCAACAGCTCACAAAGCTGGCACTGAATGTGTTCTCCAGACTGCTGTTTCCATCCAGCAAGGGGTGTTTGCCTGCAGGCATGTTCTGAGCAGGACTGATTCTCCCCTTCTCTGGGCATGGCAGACTGTGCTCCTGTCCTGGTTGGGCTGTTCCTCAGCTCCCTCCAGTGTCCTGTGGTCCATCATCACAATGTTCTGAGATGCATAACTACACTGATAAACCTCTTGTTCTCTGGTTAAAAAGTCCCTGTTACCATCAAGGGTGATCCTCTGCCCTACAGGCACCTGCTGCTACAACAGCCTGTTCAGTGGGTGGGAATTTGCTGCTGGTGCAGGTAGTCCAACATCTGCTGGATGTTGTTAGGAGAACTCTGAGAATTTGCAGGGATTTATTTTTAAATGGGATTGTTTTGCAGGGAGATGTTCATCTTTTGTAAATGCTCATTTCAGTTGCTTCAGGAAGAACCTTTTTTGATACATGTTATTTCCTAAAAAAAACATTGAAACAGCTGATTGAATGGTGAGAAATATTAATGGTGATTTCTATAATGTAGTTATAGTCTGAGGGATAAGATTTGTTGGAGTCTTGCAAGCTTTGTCTCCTCTAAGCCATCAAAAGAATTATTTCAGCTAAACTTAATAAAAGTGAAAATTGTATATATTAGGTGACTTCTCCAACAGCAGGAGCACTTTCTGGGCTTAAAATGTTGCAGTCAGATTTTATGAAAGGCTTAAGATTCCCTCCAGAGGGAGTAAAGGGGAAGTGAAGGTGAAATGGTTTTCCCTTTATGAGCTCTCTGGCTGTTACAGTTCTTTGCCCAATGTTGTTTGTGGGAGTAGGTAGCAACAGAAGCCATAATATCTAGTATTTAAAATACTTAAACAAGATTTGGGCTTTGGGCTTGGGGCCAACTTGGATTACTCTGCAAAAGAAGAAGCTGCCCTGGTTGCACATTCCCAGGATTTCGCTGTAGTTCTGTGCTTGTGTGGCTCTGGGAAGGTGACTGCTCTGTTTACTTCAGTCTTATACCCTTAAATGATGATTTAAGAATTGCTCTTTCCTCATTTTTCAGCTTTCCTGACTGAGAGCAAAGCTGGAAAGCACAATTCCCAAAGGCTCAAACTGAACTCGCCTAAACTCCGATTTTTCATTTCACTCTTGGCCTTCCAGCAGTCACAAGATCAACTCATGACTTGATCTCAGTATACATAATGTATTGGAATGGATGGGAGCTGTTTAATTGTTGTGGGCACTTAGCAACAATTGGAGGTTAGGTCTGAAACGAGCTTATTTTTTAATATATTTGAAATAACTTCCTGTGGTAGGAAATGACAACCTGCTGTTGATGTGTGACCCAAACTCCGTGCCTGCTGTTACTGGGGTCACAGAGCTGACTGAAACCAAACTGCTGCTTGGGGAAAACAAGGATGGGTGTTAGATGTGTTTGATTACAGTAGGATAAAAATAATAGAGTCAAACGGGGTGAGCAGTGAACCTGGAGCCCTGCTGTGGAGGAGCAGCAGATGCCCACAAACAGCTCTGGAGTGTGTGCAATCCCCAGGAACACAGCAAGCACAAGCTATTAAGAATCCAGACAGTAAAAAGGCAGTGGAGCGAGTTTGGCTCTCAGAGGTGCTGCAGTGTCACTGAGGGGAGCTGTGCAGCAGCCTGGCACTCCTCGCTGCCTGCCCGGGCAGGGCCCAGCTGCTGGAGCTCTCGGGGGTTCCCTGGGGGGCCTGGCTGCAGCTGCACCCACTGGGCAGTGTCTGGGGGGGAGTTTGGCTTTGTGTGAAGTTCTCCTGAGGAGGAGACAGAGCCCTTAGTCCCCCTCAGTGCCCACAGGGTGCCCACACGCTGCCTCAGGCTCGCCCTGCTGGCTGCCCACGGACTGCAGGAGTGCTGCTGTGCTGGCACTGAAGGTGTGTGGGGGTTAATGGAACAACTCTGCAGTGGGATGTTGGTGCATGGAGGTGTTCAGGCCTGCACAGGACTGGCTGAAGGCCCAAGCACAGGCCCACAGACATGTTTGGTGTCAGATGTTTGCAGTGGTCAGTCCTGATGAGCATCGAGCAGAGCCTTCATTTCCACTGCTGAGTCCCCACTGCCCTGCAGAGTCCAGGGAGTGCTGTTTCAAAAGAAATGTTCCACTAGTGGTTATCAGTTTCTAGAGAGCTTCTTGTGTTAGTTTGCTGCTGTTTGTCTTTTCTCCCTGATGAGGTATGGGGTGTATTTTGGGGTGAAGAGGAACACAGAAAAGCCTGGCAGGCAGCAGGACAGCAGGAGTGCCTGGTGCTTGTGGAACAGAGGCTCCAAAGAGCAGCAGTCTAAAATGTCCTGCAGAGAGGCAGAGAAATGAGTTCCAAACAGGAGCTTAAACTTGTAGGAGGTACATGGAGATCATCACACATAAACCAAATGGTCTGTCTGGTTGCTGACCTGCTCGAGCTAGTTAAGATCTGACACCACAGAGGCCCGTGATTGCACGGACTTGGGTCTTGCAGACAAGGGAGAACTGTGTGAAAATGTTGTTTAAACCTAAACCTGCTCTACAGAGCAGTCAAATGACCTGACAAGTCTGCACTCGCCAGTGCCATCCTGGGGTAGGAGTTCCTGCTTTGGGAATTAGCAGAATCTACTTCAAGCTTCTCTTCAAAAGATGGAAAGATCTACCAGAGTGCAGAAGGAGAGTTCCCTTGTGCTCTGTAATCATCCCTGGAAGATGCTTGAGATGGCATTTCCTGGCAAACTCTTTCGTATTGGTGCAAAGAGGGATTGTTTGCTTTCCTGCTGAGGAGGGTACTTGGGTACAGTTAATATGGACTTAATTTCTATAAAGATTTCTATCAGTTCATAAAAACTCCAGCAAATACCTGAAGCTGAACAAATAGGTGAAAACCAGCTTGGCTTCTGGAATATTTTTTATCCAATCCCAGGAGGGTCTCTGTGCCCAGCTAAGCTGTGACCAGTACTGCCGTTGATGGGTGAGGTCCCCAAAGCCCTGCCACGGACCCAAGTTCTTGCTCTGGAGTCCCTGGTTAAGCCAGTCCTTGTTATCTGTCTGACTCTGGGCTAACAGGACTAAGACAGAGCTCTGCATAAGCTGATGTCCTGAACAATCAATTTATTACATTTATTACCTTCCTAGCTCTCTCCTGGCATTTCTCCTGGGCTGTCTGGGGGCTGTAGAGCTGCCTGGGCTGCACACCCCTCCTGTCCCCCACGTGCTGCTGCCACGCTGAACACTCTCCTAATGGGCCATCTGTGTTAACAATCCCTTTGCATCATCCCACTGTTGTTAAAATTTACCTAAAATGCACACGGATTGAGCTGTGAGTTGTGTTTACCCCCACTGAGGTACTGCCATTCAGGTTTTGTGTGCTCTGTGCCAAGGTTTTAAGGATTCAGCATCTTTGTTTTGCTGACGAACGACATCTGGGGGCCGGGGCAGCCTCTGTTGGACCTGCTGGCAGGAGCTGCCACTTGCTTTTTGGGTTTATGTTTTAAATGGTGCCTCTATTTTCCACACCATCAGGATTTTACCATCTCTGTGTGCTGTGAAACCACTCTGGGTGCTGAAATGTGGCGTTTGAGGCTGCTCAGTAACTGCTGCATCTGAAGCTGGGTGAGCTGTTGTGCCTGGCGAGGCTGCAGGGACTGCAGAGCCATTCTTGGAACTTTTATGGCCTGGCACTGGCTCAGACTAAAGTCCATTTGCTCAGGTAAAACTGAGGAGCCTGTTGTTCTCTTCAGGTGCCAAAGGAAGCAATGAGGTCCTGCTTGAAATCTATGGCTTGTTACCTGAAAATGTTCTCGAAAAGTGCATGTCCTGTTCAAGGGGGGGCAAGAGTGTAGCATTAAAATACAATTTAAAAAGAAAACCACACCGTTTGCAGCCCGAGTATGCTTACCCTCTGGTTTGTTTTTTTTAGTCAAGATAGTTCCTTCCAGGAGTGAACTGGGAAGGAAAGCAAATCAGATTATTGCCATGATAACAGTGGGATGTGCCAAGATGCCTCAAGGTCTCAAGCTGTGAGTAAATACCTTTGTTTTAGGAGCGGAAGACCACAGTCTGATGCAGGAGCTTATAGTTTAAACAGTATAAAAATTGGTTTTTTCAGATAGTAAGTGGGATTGGTGCATGTGTTTCCTTGTACAGGGCAACAGCTCAATAAATTCTAAGCCAACCTGTTGGGTTTTTAAACTGAGCCCCATAGTAAGAACTGTGTTAGTCCCCATGAGAAAGAGGGGGGTGATTCTGTGACACCAAATTGTCTGCACTTCAGAAGGCTCATTTACACTCCACTCTGACACGTGTGGAACTGCAGCACCCCGTGACTGTTGTGAGGTCTGGAGATGTGTATCATCACCATTTGGTGCTCCTGGGGCAGGGTCCTGACCCTCCTGATGATCCTTCAAACCTCTCTGGTGTTACAAGAGGCACTTCCCAGCACCAGGAGCTGTGAGTTCTGGTGACTAAACCTTCTTGTGCTGCCCTTGCTTTGCTGCTGCCGCTGCCAAACGTTTACTCTGTTGGGACTTGAGCAGTGGCTGAGTCTTCTAATGGGTGTGCAAGACAGTTTGTTCACTCCAGCTCTTGAGGAAGAGGGGCCTGTGTGTGGTGGACAGGAAGGAGTGTGTTTATCCATGCCAGAGATTACTAAGCTCTTGTAGAATGAACCTTATCTGCAGAATGTACTTCCTGAATCCATCTTTCTGTCTTTCCTTTCCATGACAGCTCAGCCTCTCTGTGGCATTTACTACAGCTGCTTGGGGAGAGTGTAACACCCAGATAAAGGATGGTCCTGGTGATCTGCCTGCTCTGCTGACCACCAGGAAAAGCTCTGTGGGCCACACATCATGATTATTACAGAGGGTCTGTGGCCTTCATGTTGGAATACCAGGTTTTTTATCACCACACTGTGAGCAAAGCTATAGAATTGGCAGTAAAATGTGGGTTTATTAGATTAGTAACAGGTATCTGCAGGGCTGGTTCACAGCAAGGTCTGTGTCTGTGGTTGCAACATGTTCAGTCCAGCCTGATCACATACCTGTGGATCACAATAAAGTGGAGATGGCTTCAGGTGTGATCTGGGGCTGCAGGATCAAGCAGACTCATAAAGCTGCATTACCAAATCACCAGGTTAATACAGGGAACTTGCTCCAAATATGAATGCTTATGAAAAGTTTGATTTTAATTTCTCATTCTAAGCGTGTGAACAGATGAGAATGAGGAGCAAGGCAAAGACAAATTGGGAAGTAAAAGAAATGAAGATGGGCCTGATCCTTCAGTGCTCCCAAAAGGGTCTGGCTGGCAGTGAGCAGGCCCAGGACAGCTGCTCCCCTGCACTTGTGCTCCTCCTTCCAAGGTTAGCAAAGGAGGGGCTGACCAGCAGGTGCCATAAGGATTCCACACGTGCTTGTGTCTCCTGCTGAGCATGAACCAGGTGCTTGTGTCTCCTGCTGAGCATGAACCAGGTGCTCTACGCTACTTAATCTACGTTAAGATACCCGTTTCAAATAGAAACTCCAGAATTCCCTTTCCTGACAGGGCACTTTCACAAGACTTCAAAGTTAAACAGGAATCTTGAGAGTTTTCACTGCTCCGTGGATTTCAGGCACTTAAATGCATTTTGATAATCTGAGCCAGGGTTTCTGGACTCATTACTGTTCTGCTCTTTGGTATCTTTGCATCAAAACCATTCTTTTATCAAATTAGGGGGTTGTTCTTTTCCACAGGTCACTGAAATAACACCCATTTTATGATTTCAGACGTGATTCAGGCATGTTTTTTTCATGCCACATTTAACAGCAGTGCTGTAGCTCTTTGCAGGGGTCTGGATTAACTTTTTGGTAGCATTGCAGGTGCTTGCAGGGATTTTGCATTATAGTTTTTTCATCCCAAGGGTGATCTCTTCAAAGCTCCCCTTGAGCTGCTGGAATGCACGTGGAGGGCAGGAGAAGGTGGCTGTGGCACAAGATGTTTCAGCAAAGATGTGTTGCCCCCGTCCAACACTGGGGTTGCTTGTTGGGACCAGACATTGCTGTTTGTGTCCCTTCTCCTGCCCCTGGTGGCACCGCCGGGTCCCCTCAGTCATCTTTGCTTCAGGCTCTGTAAAAAGGGTGTAATTGAGCATTGACCTCTTCGTGTCAGACCCTCTAAGATTTATTGATAAGTAAACTATACAATGATTGGATGTGGGCTTGGTGAGGGAAGGGTTTAATGAAGTGATAATATTGCAGAATAGGTGTTGAATTCTCAGCTAAGCAGCCCAATCATCGATCATGATGGGCAGCTGCCCAAACGGGCTCTAACAGCAGGGGTTTGTTCTTTCAGTGATGCTTATCACCCTACCCCTGTACTTGCCTGATTTCTTTGCTGAACAACTGGAAACAGAAATACTCTTTGACAGCTTAAATAACCAAATTTAGAATGTGGCTTCCTGTTCTGACTGGTTCTTCAGGATTCGAGTAGAGTTTTGCGTGCTTTCCCTGTTCCTGCCTCCCCCTGCTTTTTTTTTCATTTGTTTTAACTAGATATGGGCTCCTTTATAATGACTTGGGTGAGTTTCCGTGGCTGTGCAGTACAAGTGGTGGATGTGAGCCCTGCCTCGGTGGGTGGTATGGCCCTTAATCACTGGGAGAGCTTTGTCTCTGCTGTGCTCTGTCTCCTCCTGGCCTGCATGTATTGGCTTGTTTATGATCGCTGCTACTGAAACGGCTTCATGTTTTCCTGATAAATTGACTACACAATGCAGGAGGCTTTGTCTCTCATGGTGAAAACATCCAGACTTTTGACAGACTCTGCCTCCAGTGCGGGGAGGCAGCAGGAGATGAGTGCAGGAGGTGCTGCCCTCAGCCCATCGGGTTCTACCCACGTGCAGGTTTGCTGCACCAATTTAAGGCTCTCTCCACGTAAATCATCATCTGTGGACTCTTTATTGCTGAACAAGCCCCGGGTCCTCGCGGCAGAAGGATGAATTAACCTCCCACCAAAAAAGCAGCCGCATCGCGTCCTTTGACCCTCAGCCAGCTCAGTGGCACCATAGTTTTCATGCCTAATAAGACAATCGTGCTCCAGATTTAATCATTTTCACACGTGAGCAGACACTCGGCAAGCCCCTGTGGGATAGGAGTGGGTGGAACATGGTGACACCCACACCTTTGTGTGGTCTGACAAGAAGCAGCAATTCCGCCTTAAGCTGTTGATCTTGGATGGAAACAGAAGCTTGATTGATGCCCTCTCTGCATGCAGACCATGTGCCCTGACAGGGCTGGGTGTCCGTCTGGGAGCAGGGCTCCTGCAGGCTCAAATCTGGGCGTGCCAGTGCCAGTCCTGACCCGAGCCCTTCCTGGTGACCCGTGTACCAGGGCCTGGGCTGTGCTTGCAGAATCCCTTAGTAAGCTGCCAGTCCTGGGCAGGACACAGAGTCACTCTGTTACATCACTGCAAGATCAAAATGTGCTCAAATGCACGTGAAAAGCAGAGTAGCTGAAGTGACTGGTGCAAGTGCTGTGACTGTGTAGCCTTGGGATGCAGACACTGGGGAAGATGATGATTGCATGAATAAATATATTGTCAGGGAAGATGATGATTGCATGAATAAACAATATATTGTCAGCCTTGTTGCCTGCCAGACAAGTCAATATGAGAGGTTTGTGCATGTTCTTCCACTCCCTTAACTCTGTTCAGAGGCAGCTCTGCTGGCTGTCCCTCTGCTCCCTCTCCTGCAGTGTCTGCTCACACTTCAGCGTGGTTTTTTCCATCCTGCTTCCTTAACTTCCATAACTGTTCTCACTGCTGGAGTAGCTGCCTTAGTTAATGTTGCAGAGGTTTCGGGCTGGGTGTTTTTACAGCGTGCCTCACGTGCTGTGTGTAGCTGTAGTTTATTGGGGTGTGTAGTGTTGGAAGGTTAAATGGAATCCTGCAGCCCCAACGGGGGTGAGTCCTGTGCTGTGTTTGCCACTCGCTCCTCGAGGCCCTGCTGCTCCCGTGACCTCCTGGGGAGTCTGAAATGCCGACAGATGTCGGGCAGGCAGTGCCCTTTTCCCCGCAGCGAAGTGTAATTCCGTGCACTGTGCCGGGCAGCACCCAGACCCCAGACAGGCGTATTTACAGCTTGTCATGCCGTGATTAATGGCTCTGCTCACATGCCCTGTTGCAGCAGGCGCTGATTTAGCTGCTACCTGTCATCACTGCAATTTCGTGCACTTTAAATTCTTCATGTGTTTGTCCCAGCACCTCCTTCCAGCAAGGAGCAGTTTCTTGCCTGTCTTGTGACCTGCTGCTTCAGCTCCATCTGGTGCATCCCCTCGAAGCCCCTTCTTTCTGCCTGCTCCTTGCTCCTCCTGCATGCTGAGAGATCAAACTTTTGGGTCAATATTTTTGCTCATGTCTAAATGTAAGATGAAGCTTTGACAAAAAAATAGCGTTGCTCCCTAAGTCTGATTTTAAAAAGCAAAATATGAAAATAACACAGGCTTTGAGGGGCTTGAGCCTGTCCTGGGAATGGCAGGGAAGCTGGAGAAGTGTCTTTGAGGGTAAGTCCTGTGAGGAGTGGCTGAGGGAGCTGGGGGTGTTTAATCTGGAAAAAAAAGGACTCAGGGGAGACCTTCTTGTTCACTACAACTACCTGAAAGGAGGCTGGAGCAAGGTAGGAATTGTCCTCTTATCCCGGACAACCAGTGACAGGACAAGAGGAAATGGTTTCAAGCTGTGCCAGGGGATGTTCAGGTTGGACATCAGGAAGAATTTCTTCACAGAAAGGGTTGTCAGGCATTGGAAGGGGCTGCCCAGGGATGTGGTGGAATCACTATCCTGGAGGCATTCAAGAAACAACTGGACATGCACTTAGTGCCATGGTCTAATTGACAGGGTGGGGATCAGTCAAAGGTTGTTTTCCAGCCTTAATGGTTTTGTGATTCTACACAAATGGGCAGTGGGAACTGAAGTGTTAATCTCACTGACACCTGAAGGCAGTGCCAGTCTCGGGCTGGTGTTTCAATCTTTATGACAACAAACCCAGGTTCAAATACCTTTTATTAGTGCAGATTTCTGTATATGAACTTCTTTGATGATTTCCTGCTCCTGTTTTCTAAAGGCTCAGAAAGAAAAAAGGTGTGATATTTCTATCACCACTTGGTCTCCTGGCATATGTGGATGCAGTGCATGATTGTATTAGTGCAGGACTAATTCATTGACAAATCTATTATCCATATGTTATGAGTAGCTGCTTGTAGTTAATCACTGCACTTGTTTTCAGCAGTTTTTAAAGGCTTGCCTTGTAATGTGTGTAAGAAATCTGACGTGTCTGGACAGTATCTAAGTACATTTAGTCTTCTACAATGCTTTAATAAAGCCCTTAAGTTATTAATTAGAATAGAACAGAAGTTCTGGGCTTGTTTTTCAGTCTGTGAATGTGTGGCATGTGTTACTAATGAATATAAGGTTCTTGCCAGTCTCCTGACCTCTGCAAGGCTTGTGTTTCCCTCCATCTCTCTGATGTCCCGATTTTCCATTGCTTCTTGCAACTGACTTCATTTCTGCCTAACAAAAGGATTTTTTTGGCACTGCAGCAAGCTGGCACTGCATTTTCTTTCCAGCTGTGAGGCACCACTACCAGAGCTGCACTCTTGGCTGTGTCAGATGACATTGTGTAAATTAATGCAACCAAACCATATTCCAGCAGAACTTGCAGAATCACAGATTCCACTGCTTTGCCCTTTCCCTGCAAGCCCCTGAAGTGTGGAGATGGTCGAGACCTTTCAGACAAGTGTCTTCTTGCTCCTGTCAGGTCTCAGACCCAAAGCCATCCCACTGTGTTGCTTTTTTCAGCCCCTCTCTGATTCTCTGATAGTTTTAGTTAATAGCTGGAAATAAAGCTGCTGAAGCTTTTGGCTCCAGCTCTGCTGCCTGATCACAGGGCCAGCTCTGCACTGATGCCTTGGTATTTTTTTGCTCTTGAGTAGATACCATTAACAAGTCCATGTGTTTAAATTCCCATCTTCCCCTGCCAACTCACTTGTGCCTCGTTCCTGGGCATGTGTCACCCACAGCAGATGACAAGGCTGGTGTATCGTGTTCCTCCGTGCTGGGATGTCCTGCATTCCTATGGGAAGCAGAAAACTGAGCTTGCCTCCCAGGCTCCTCGGCTGTTCTCCTGCTCTGCGGGTGCAGGGGCTGGAGAATGTCCACGTGGGGTGGGCAGGGTGGGAGCGAGGGCGCTGCCCCTGCTCCTCCCACTGTATTGAGTTCCCTGGCGCTGTAATACCTGAATTCCCAGCAGCCAGAAGACAAGATTTTTATTCTAAATAAGTTCCTTTCTTCCTTTTTTCTTGAGGGGCGATGGAGCTAAAGATTAAACAGCACTGAAAGGCAGCTCCTTCTCTTCTCCTTTGGCAGAAACCGAGTTGTCTCGTCTCTGCGAACGAAAGTTACTGCCAAGAACTCTTCCCCCTGTCTCCTGCAGGAGAGAAATTAAGGTCGTTTCCTGAGCACCCGAGTTGTCGCTGCCTGCCTTTTGCAAAACATCTTTTGATGTGCTGCTACAAACCTGGTTTTCAGAGCGTGCAGCCTCCCTGGCCTAGATCTGTGGGGAGAACGAGGGGGAAAGGGAAGGGGAAACAAACAACTGGCACACCCAAAGCCCGGCCGGGGAGCGGAGGTGACCGCCCGCCTGTCCCTGTCGCGCGTGTCCCCGTCCTGCGTGTGCCCAGTCCCTGTCCCCGCTCTCGGTCCTGCACGCCTCTGTCACCGCAGCCCCGCGTGTCCCCAGTCCCTGTCCCTAGTCCGTGTTCGTGTCCGTGTCCGTGTTCCCACTCCGTGTGTGTGTCCCCGCTCCGCGTGTGTGTCCCCGCTCCGTGTCCCCGCTCCGTGTGTGTGTCCCCACTCCGTGTGTTTGTCCCCACTCCGTGTGTGTGTCCCCGCTCCGCGTCCCCGCTCCCTGTGTGTGTCCCCGCTCCGCGTCCCCGCTCCCTGTGTGTGTCCCCGCTCCGTGTCCCCGCTCCGTGTCCCCGCTCCGTGTCCCCGCTCCGTGTGTGTGTCCCCCCTCCGTGTCCCCGCTCCGTGTGTGTGTCCCCGCTCCGTGTGTGTGTCCCCGCTCCGTGTCCCCGCTCCGTGTCCCCGCTCCGTGTCCCTGCTCCCTGTGTGTGTCCCCGCTCCGTGTCCCCGCTCCGTGTCCCCGCTCCGTGTCCCCGCTCCGTGTCCCCGCTCCGTGTCCCCGCTCCGTGTCCCCGCTCCGTGTCCCCGGCGCGGCGCCGCCACGTGCGGGCGGTGGGCGTGTCCGTGGGCGTGTCCGTGGGCGTGTCCCGGCCGGCGGGGCCGCGCGTGCGCGGGTTGGGCGCGGGCAGACGGAGCGGAGCGGGGCGGGCGGCGGTGCCGATGCCGCGGGGCCGGAGCTGCGGGCGCGGCGGGGAGCGATGATCCCCTACTTTTCGGACAACGCCGTCATCTCCCAGGGCGCCATCGCCCAGCTGTGAGTACCGGCACGCGCCGCCGAGCCGAGTCCCTCCCGGCGGTTCTCCCTGCCCGGGCATGCTCTCGCCTCGGTCCTGGCGCCGCTCGCCCCGGCCCCGCTTCTCCCGGCCCCGCTTCTCCCGGCCCCGCTTCTCCCGGCCCCGCTCGCCCCGGCCCCGCTTCTCCCGGCCCCGCTCGCCCCGGCCCCGCTCGCCCCGGCCCCGCTTCTCCCGGCCCCGCTCGCCCCGGCCCCGCTCCTCCCGGTCGCGGCTCCGCTCGTCCCGGCCACGCTCGCCCCGGCCCCGTTTCTCCCGGTCACGCTCTTCCCGGTTCCGTCCCGCTCGCCCCAATCCCGCTCGTCCCGGCCCCGCTCGCCCCCATCCCGCTGTCTGTAGCTCGCTCAGCCGCCGGTTGCCTCCGGGCAAACTTTGCGCTGCCCGCGGACCGGCCCCGCACCCGCTGCTCCCTCCCCGCTCCCTCCGCTGGTTTTCTTTCATTCCCAGTGCTCGGGTCCCATCCGAGCGCCCCGGGGAGTGTTCCCGGGGCTGCGCTTCCCCCGCCGGACCCCCGGCCGGGCTGGACGCTCGGAGCGGGGTGTCAGCATCCCCCGCCCGGGTACCTTGGCCCTCTTTGGGGTCAAAGCACAGATCAGCCCCTTTATTTAATCTCTTGGCGGATCGCAGGGCGGCAGAGGGGCTGCCGGGCTCGGGGGGTACAGGTCGGGGCCAGCAGCAGGTCCGGACCGTGCCCGCAGCACCTGCGGGTCACAAGGCACAGGCAGGAGTAGTGCCAGGTTTGAGGTGCTGCCAGTCCTGGGCAGCTCTGAAGTGCAGGGGCTCTCTGTGCCCCACACTAAGCCGCTTGGAAAATCAGTCTCTCCAGCTGCACACCCCCCTTTGAAATGCAGATAGGAATAATCATTTCATTTATAGACAATTAACAGCGACTGGCTGAGTGGAGGGGTTTGGCTGTGTGAGGATTAAGGAGGGAAATGGCAGCTATGGGGTGGTAGATAAGACGTTCAGGGAGAGAGTTGCTGTGGGTTAGCCATGCTTGATATTTCTTTAAGGAAGCCAACAGACTATTTTATCTCTTGGAAACATCATGAAAGGCTTCAAGATAGTAGGATAAATGCAGGGTCACACCTGGAACTGAGTTCTTGTCTCAAGAAGTTCCTGCTAGAACTGCAGCTGCCTTGCACTTAAGAGGTTTTTAGTAGATATTTCTGCTTATGCTTGATATGGAAATGAGTCCCCAGACTCTGTGGCCTCCTTTGTGAGCATTAGTAATCACTGCTGTAGTTGTTAATCAGTTTAGTTAAGTCTCTCTGAGCCTTTCGTACTCAACCCCAAATGTTTGTAGTTAGTAATGTTTTCCGCTCCCGGTGTTGTCTGTAAACATCGCAGCTTTCCCTGCGGCTGCTGATAGCGGTGGTTAACAGGGATGTACCTGGGCTGCTCTGTGGAAGCAGGAATGCAAAGTGGATATACCTGGGCTTTGGGAAGCAGCAGTAATTCTGGAATCGGGGAGGAAAACCCGTGTGCTGTGGGCTGAAACATTTCCTCAGAGCTCCGGGTGATTTGCCGAGCTAGAGGAGGTAGCTGGGTAACGATTTGAGTGCTTTTAAGGTGTTTGTTTTACACACCAGTCAAACACTTAACCCGCAGACTGTAGTGAAAGGGATCAAAAGCCGGGGGAAACAGTGCTTGTCTCTGCTCCCTCTGCACGGATCCCGGTGGTGGAGAGTCTCCTGGTAGTTTAAATGGCTGCTGGGCTGGCAGGACCACCCTTTCCTTTTCTGGATAGAGAGATAACAGGGTTATCAGAGGAGCTTACACTGTCCTTTGCCTCCTGCAAGGGAAGATTAATAAGCCTGAGAATGACAGAGCTTTTGGCCCACGTGTAAGTGTTCTCACAAGGCTGAGTTTTGGATTAATATTTTGCTGGTGTTCTCAATCAGGATGGTGCTGCAGCTTTCAGTCTGGCATAATAAAGGCCAAATTTTAAAGTTTATGCTCCTAATTACAAGTTCACAAAGGCTGATTAATATTGGATGTCCTTATTTCATCGTGGGCAAGACCTAAAAATCCAGATTTAGTTGTTTGCTATGCTAAAAATGTGTTCTCTGTGGAATGGGAAGGGCAGTGGTGACCCAACACTATCAGAAACTTCTGTTTCAGTGTATTCTTTAGTAGATGTATTTGGCTGATCAGCTCTGACTTTCAAAGATCAGCAGAAATTACTCTTGTGTTGACGCTTTTAGTCAGTAATGTGGTCAGCTGGTCTGGGTCTAATTCATTTCAGGTTCACAAGGATTCAAATAATGTCGGGGAGACTTGTGTTTACCAAAATGCCAAGGATTTATAGTTGTAACTCATTCCAGAAAGTCTTGATATGCTCACTGAACCTAGGGAGAATTCTGCTGATTTACTGGTTTATTTCTGTGCAGGATTCAAAATTTATTTTGGTTACTGAAACTCTAAGGCAGCTGATGGAAAAGATAGAAAAAAAGAAGCAAATCTTCAGATAATCTGCAAATATCAAAGAATTTTTAACCAGAAACCTGGGGAAATTGCCATGGATCAGTTCTTCCTGCCTGCAGTTGCTTCCTCTGCCTCTGGCCAAGTTTTAGTTATTTAATTCATAGCTGGTGTCCCTGAAGTGTTTTTTCCATGTCCCTCTGATAATGCCAGATTCCTCTGTCACCCACTTTTCCTGTTTTATCTCCGTGGCCAGCCGGGTGCCCAGCGATGGGGGCACTCGCCTGGGCTTTGGCAGGACCCGGCTCCTGCTCTGCTGTGCCACGTCCTCCCCATGGCCGAGTCCCACCAGGCTGTGTCCAGCCAGGGAGCAGGGCCTGAAGGTGCAGGAGGGTGTGTGGAACCTCCCCCACATCCCCCTGGCGTTTTGGGGTGTTTCTCTTGTGTTCCAGCACTCCTGCCAGGCAGGCTGAGCCCTCCCCGGGCTGCAGAGCCCTCGGTGCAGCACTGGGGGCTCTGCTCCCTCAGCCTCCAGCACTCGGCAGCCAGATGGATCAGAACACTTGAATATGCTTTCCATGGTTCTCGTGCCTGCAATGCCACTCTGTTTTCTATTATAAGATGCTAACTGATAGTTTTTATAAGTATTTTAAACTTTGGTGAAGAAAAGAAGGGGGAGAGAGTAGGCAGTGTCTTCACAATGTTGTGGGTTTATCATGGAGCTCTCAGGGGGAAAAAACTAATCCCACAAATAAAATAGAATTATTTTTAGCAAGAGGTAGCCACAAAATGCCCTTGCAGACTTGGCTTAGCAGCCTGTTGCTCTTTCCCATAATCACTTTTCTTTTAAGTGACAGCCCTTCTCTGTGGTGTGAGGAAAGGACTCTTTACAGTGTAAGAGGAAGTTCCAGGCTGTGCAGGGAGTTACGGACTGTACAGGCAGTTACAGCACTGGGTAACTGGCTCCTTGTGTTGCCTCCTCTGTGCTGGCACCTGCCTGTGTGCCCAGCCTGCCTGGCTCCTGCCCTCCCCCACCCCTTCCATTCACCTCTGTCATGCAGCCATGGCCTTTCTGTTAGGAAATTTCATGACCACCTAATCTTGAATTATGCCGAGTGCCGAGTCAGGAACTGGGATAGGTGTGTGGCTGCTGCTGCCATTGTTTGCAGAGCTGCTTATTTATTTATTTCTCATATGGGGAACCTTCCTACGTTTTTATCTCTTTGCAGTGTTACTGCTGCCAAAAACCTTGACCCCTCAGCAATTAGCCTGCAATCCTCCAGGCAGTGTGTTATTGGAAATCTTTAATTGCTTCTGTGCCATTGTAAAGTGCTGTAGCTTTGTGAGTATTTTACCATTGTGCTGAGAGTCGGTGAGTTTTTAGAGCTGCCGAGGACGTGCTTGGAAACTGCTGCTCAAAAGATTGGAAGATCAGCAGTGATTCCAGTGATGGCTCTCAGTTCTTGGTGAAGTTGCCTTAAGAGCTGAGGGTCCCTCTGGTTGGAGGTGCTTGAAATACAGAAAGCAGGTGATGAGCTCTTCGTCTCTTGCAGAGGGTGGTGGGATCAGGAGGGACTGCAGCAGTTGTGTTCTCTGTTTGAGCATTGTGTGCTCAGGGTTTGTTGACTGCAGAGGACAGACAGCCTCAGTTCCATCAGGGGCGTGATGGGAACGAGCAGGCAGGGGAACCTGACCCCTGTGCCCTTCCTGCCCACCCCTCCAGCAGCTGAGCTCCCCCGGCACAGTGCACGGGCTTCCTGTTGACAGAGCAGAGCCGGGGATTTCTCATCCTCTTTATGTCTCTGCTGCTTGCTGGAACACAAATGCAGTGCTTGAGAGGCCTCTTACTACCCACCAATTACTAAAAACCATTCAAATAGGTTGTGGTATTTGGGTAAAAGTAGTATGGTGTGTGCAGAGTTGATCATTAACTGAGCCAGAGCTGTATTGTTCATAACTCCTTTTCCTTTCATTCCCCTGGAAGCTGTGGGTATTTGTCTCACCGATCCTTCCTGGTAGGGTTTGGAAGAGAGACAGAGATGGTTATCAGATGTAAAATCAAAACCAGCGTTTCAAGGACAACCCTCACCACCACCACCCGTTTTTAAGCAGTGTTTTAGTTGGGAAGTCCCTGCTGCTGGGCTGCCAAATTAGTGTTTTGAGAGGCTGTGAATGTAGAGTTGCCTCTGAGGTTCTGTGTTGTCTGGAAACATCTGCAGATGTTCCTGTCTCTGGAAATGCTTGGGATTTTTCTAAAGACCTCAAAGGAGAAGGACCCCAGTGAGAGTATGAGCAGAAAAAGACCCTTTGGGGCCAGTGAGTGGGCTGGCTGGGGTTTTTTTCCTGCAGGACTGTACTTCCTTGTACCTTTATCTCTTGGGTAGGAACTGGAGGCTGCAATAGTTGTTCTGTACCCACCTGCTGCTGGATTATGTGGGATTAACCAAGAGTTTTGTGACAGACAGAAGCTTTTGGTTCAAGAGCACCAGCCCATGCAGGAGGGAGGCTGAGGAGAAGGAAAACCTGTAGAGGTAAATGATAAAATGTAGACAAGCCCCAGAGTTGGTGAAGGCTGGAGGTCACACAGGAGTCCAGCCCTGGTGATCTCTTGGGATTTCCTGGCATTGGCAGCTTTATAAATTTGGGCTTTTCTAGGTATATTGAGGCCACAGGCTCCTCATCATTCCACATTCCTCTTTATCCAGTACTTGTCTGCCCCTCACCAACATCATATTCAGCCCTTGGGGCTCTCTGGGTTTACTTGCAGTAAGCCATTTAAGCAGTGTGCTGTTGCTCAAAACACCTTTGTTACAAGTAGGTTAAACCCAGGCTGCTGAACCAGAAATGATTTAGTCCTTTCTTCTAAACAAATGATCTTTGTCACTTATTAGTGAAGTCCTTCGTTTGTTCACACACTTCTCACAAAGGCTCAGCGAGCTCCGTGTCCCAGCGGCTCCTGCCCGGCCTCTCCTGGGGCTGGGTGTGGGTCACACTGTCAGACTTCAACTGGCCACTGAGGAGTGCAGGTTGGCTGCCCTGCCTGTGCCAGGGTGGCTCTGGTGTGGCCACTGAGGAGTGCAGGTTGGCTGCCCTGCCTGTGCCAGGGTGGCTCTGGTGTGGCCACTGAGGAGTGCAGGTTGGCTGCCCTGCCTGTGCCAAGGTGGCTCTGGTGTGGCCACTGAGGAGTGCAGGTTGGCTGCCCTGCCTGTGCCAGGGTGGCTCTGGTGTGGCCACTGAGGAGTGCAGGTTGGCTGCCCTGCCTGTGCCAGGGTGGCTCTGGATGAGGCACTGAGTCAGTTCGTCCCTGGGTCCAGAACTGCCTCCAGGTGCCCAGGGGGGGCTGGCACTTCACTGTACAGTGGTGTTGGTGTGCAATGAGCTGTGCTGGATTTCCTCTCTCCTGTGACTTGTTTGCCAGTGTGGAGAGGGCAGAGCTGCCCACCTGAGCCTCCTGCCGCCCTGCCCTCTGTCCCTGCAGCATCCCAAGGGCTGGTATCTGTGCCTTGGCTGCCCCACCTGTGGCTGACAGACAGACAGACAGGCATGGGAGGCCCCGAGACTCCAAGTGGCAGCTGGGACTGGAGTAGGGTAATTTTTATTAGCAAATGATGAATTTACCTTTGTCCAGTCATAACTGAAGGCAGGAACCTCATTTGCACAAAGGTGTATGTGGGAGAAGCTGTCACTGCTCTTAGCCTTGCCCTCCTGAGCCTCCTGCTTGCTTTACACACCTCAGTCCTGAATTAAAATGAGCCCAGAGTTGCTGGGGGAGAGTTTCATTGGGGTTGGTTTGTTTGTTCAGTTTGTTTGGGTTTTTTTGGGGCTCATTGCATGGTGTGTGTGAAGAGTTTGTCATTGACTTTGTTGTTGTTATTGTTAGGGTTGGTTTGTTGGTTTTGGTTCTGTTTGCTTTCCTTTATTTGCTTTGTGAAAGAGACAGAGAAATCAAAAAACAAAGGCAGAGTGGAGCAGCTGCTCCTCTGTGTGCAAAGCCGGGTAGTGTAAATAAAAACAAACAGTTTGTCAGCACCGTTCCTGGCCCTGCTGTTGGTTTGCCACAGGGAGACAGTTGCAAGAAAGCAAAGGAGGAATATCCAAGTACCTGGATAGCAGGTGGGGTGACACCAGGAGGACACCAGGGAGAGGAGAAGGACATCCCTCAGGTTCCCAGCACAGTCACCACAGCAAAACCTTCACCCCACTGGGATCTTCCTCACCTTTTTGTCCTTAGTTCCTTCAAGTACACCATGATATGTTCCATGAGAGGCTCTCTGGCTTGAAATTCAGCAAATATCTATTCTGGAGCCTCTTTAGAAGCTGTTGAAGAGCCTTTCCCCAAAAGTACACTGTGTTCTTGCTGGAGCCTCTCTGGGTCTGGGCTACACAGCTGCATTTAGGATTCTATTGGTTTTTCTGCTTTAATGTGTGGCTTTTAAAGGGGTTTCTCTGCTGTTAGGAAATATGAAGACCTGAGTTAACCACAGAAAATTGGCTGCCAAACTGCTCAAAGTGCTAATTCTGCTGAAATTTAGCACCTGAGTTTTGCAGGGATAAACACATCTGGAATCTCTGCCCTTTGGAATTCAAACTCCTGTAAAATAAAACTTTAAATAATGTGTTTCCAGTCTAAGTCTTAGTCAGCAAAACTTCACAGGGTTTTTATGTTGAGTTAAAAACTCTTTAAAATGCATTTTGAAGTAAAGCACTGACATCTCTCCTTTAACCAAAAGTCACATTAAGGTGCTAAAAGAGTTTGTTAATTTGCAGCTGTGCTGAGGAGTCACAAATGTAGGATGATGTTTCAAAATGATGCACTTTGCTGTGTATCCTTTAATTCACTTTTTTGTGAGCAGATACCATGAAGAGCAGATGGTTCAAACAGTGCTGCTTCCCTGCTTTTATTTCAAGTAGTTGTATAAAAACATAGCAATTCTTAAGAACAGTTTGAAGAAGTTTCCTTGGGTGCTACTTCAAAGTCTCCCAGTTCCTTTTGCCTCTTGGGCTGCCCTTCATTTCAGCCTTTACTTAAGTTGGGAGATGCTGTGCTGGTGTCAGACATCCCACAGTCTGTCAGCTTCTGTTTAAAGTGGTGTATGGTGAGTGATTAATGGAAATTATTTCGGGAATAAAGGACTCCTGGTAAGCTGATCCCTATTCAGAGCTCCAAAAGAAAAAGCAGAGTCACAAGGGATGTTGTCTCCAGGAAGAACTCACAACATCCGCAGGGGGAAGAGTTGGATGGGAAAGCAATGCTGAGTTTGCATTCTGAAATGCCTCATAATTATATCTCATGGTCTGATTTGGAGAGCTCTTCCTGCTGGCTCTGGAGCTTGAGTGTCACCCCCCCAGCAGCAAACACTGCAGGGTTTGGGGGCTGCTGCCTGGTGGGTGTGCTGGGCCAGCTGGGTGCCCTGAGTGCCCGGGGACAGGCAGCATCTCAGGGGGGCAGCACCCACTCCTGGGGGGCTCACTGACCCCATTCCCCACCTGCTGGGTCAGGTAACCCAAAGTCATGCTGTGTGTCTTTGGTTTGCACCTTTGAGTCTGAAGTTTGTGTTGACCTTGTGTGGAGAGCTGTCCCTTCTGAGTGTTGCCTCAGATTGAAGACACAGAATCCATTAGACTGTTCCAGCTGTAAATTGTTTCTGATCCTTTGTCTTTGATGTTTTCTCACTTCTAACCGATGAAAATTTCAAGTTATTATTTGCAGCCACGTTTAGTTGTGTATTCCATTACTTGTTGCTTCCCTATTCCATAAAATGAGGTCGCTGGAGTGTTTGCTGGGGGAGCAGATCAATAGCCCAATTACAGGCTCTATCAGCACAACAGGTGCAGCTCCCTCTGACTTCCAGTTTCAAATCAAAACCTACTGAAAGAAACCTGGCACGTGGCAGTTCCCTCTGAAACACTTCACAGACCATCTCACATCACTGGCCACTGCTGACTGTCCTTCCTGCTGATCTAAAGGGACAGTCTAAAGGGACAGTCATTCCTAAACTGATCTCCCTGTTCCTGCTGGAAACTCATTCAGGGATCAAACACCCCTCCTGCATGGGGAGGATGCAATAAAAATGAGAGAAAATTGAAAGTGCTGAGAGCAGCAGAAGTTGAAATACTGAACAAATAACTTCCTTCTATATTTTTATGAGTCAAATCCAACAGTCTCTTGATGATTTTTAATGCTTTTGGTAAACAAGCATCTGCTTCTTTTTAGCACAGAGGAAAAGGCTTATTATTCAGCATTGATTTCTTTGTTTGGAGACAGAGTGGTCCTTGTTTTGGTGCTCTATTTACCGGGGTCTGTTAATGTATTTGCTGAAGGCAGCAGGGCTGTGGTCAGAGCCAGGCAGCCCCCCCAGCAGGACTCCCCCAGGCCGTGCCCTGCTTGGGGTGGTTGCAGAGCCGGGTCCTGGCGTGGCTCTGCTCTGGCAAGTCAATGATCTGCTTCCATCTGTAAAGTGCTGGACATGCTTTGGCTAAAAATAGGGGAGCCTGGGCTTGGCTGCAGCGGGGAGGGACAGCGTGTTGGCCCCAGCGTGTCTCTGTGACTTGGGTTACAGTCGTATTTAAAGCAGAGGGTCCTTCGTGCAGGGCACTGCCAGTCAGGCCAAACATGGTCAGGTCTGTGTCAGTGACGTGCAGGGAGATCAGTGTAAAAATTAGTTGTAAAACATCCTGTCTTAAATGTATTTAAACACAGTGAGTAGAGACCTGGTTGTTAACTGACTGCTCGAGGGTCTGTCAGCTGTTGTTTAAGGTCTGAAAAGAAATGTGCTGTGTGGGAAGGCAAGGCTTTCAAACTTTGGTGGCAGAGGAGATTATTGTGTGGTTTAAAGATAATCAACGTGGACTGTGTTAATTCAGAGGGAAAAAAGATAAGTACATGTCAATCAGAGGGTTGTTCTTCCTGTGGATAAAAGAGCTGGTGGTTATTTTTCTCTGATCCTTGATGCGATAGATTCTCCTTAGGAAGTTTTCTCATGTTGATCAAGGTGTTTTTAAGAACATATTTGTGAAAACATTTTGTTGGTACACAGCAGTGGCTCCCCTTGGGCAGCCTGAGGTGGCAGGAGTGTGGCACGTGGTGGTGAAACGGCGTGGGGTGTTCTGCCTATGGCTGTCCTGCACTGTGAGCCCAGTGGTGTGTGTGGAACATGCCCAGGGGTGTTTGAACAGTGTGGAGCACAAGAAGAATGTCATGTAGAGCCTTACTCTGGGAATGTCTTGACTTGGAGACCTGGAAGCCTTTGGGGACTATCATGTAAAACAAATTCCTTTCATGGTGTTGCTTCCGGTCTGGGTCTCTTGCTTTTAAAAGGGCACAGAATCAGATTTCTTCTGTAAACACGGAGTGCCTGCATTTCTTAATCAGCATCCTAATTGTGTTGTCCCCCCCTTTCTGGTCCCTGAACTGCTGTGCTGGCCTGGCCTGCAGGAAGAACAGATTTTGTGCATATCTTCAGGCTTGAATTCCAGAGACATCAGAGCTTTGTTTGCACAACTTGTTTTGCTGTTGCTTTTTGGAATCCTTTCCCTTCTCTCTGGGTGGATTCTCGGGAGGCTGAACAGACTCTCCTCATATCTGGGTAATAAAGCATTTTGCTCTTGGTGTGCTGTGGAAAATGGGTCTGTTTCGGTCTGTGACACCTTCCACCCGCCCTGACTCTGTTCCTTGTGGCCCTGCTGAGTCACACACCTGCACCCAGGTTTGTGTTCCTGGAGAGAAACCATTACCTGATGAGCTGTGTCACTGGAGTGTCCCGGTCTGTGCCAGCGACCGGAACTCCCCTCGGCACATCTCCCTCACCCCTGAGCTGCCCACCCTGGGCAGGACGTTTGCTCCCTGCTGGGGCTGCTGGACACTGACAGGACACGATGGGCATGGGCTGGGCACAGGGCTGTGGTGGCACAGGGCTGTGTGGGGGTTACTGTATGAGCTGTGCCCGGCAGCAGGCAGTGAAACCTAATCAGGAGTGTGGGCACAGGGCTGGGGGGAAGCAGCACTGCCTGTGCCAGGCAGGCTGGGCAGGAGACAGCGGTGCCCATGGCAGGGCTCAGCCTGCTTTGCCTTTCCTTCAGGAGTTTGTGTGTTGTGCTGGTTAATGTGGGAAAAGGCACAGGCCAGGAGTACCTGAGCAGAACAGGAAAGCCACGTGGACTTATGACTTTATCAGAACTATAGAATGTTGTCCAGCTTACAACAAAAGCCAGTCTGCTTTCCTTCAGCTGTAGTAAATAAATGCCAGCCCCTGGCTGTGAGGAACACCTTTGATGTGAGCACAGAGGTGGGCTCAGCCCTGCCATGCAGTCGGGGGCACCGGCAGGCAGAGCTGCAGGTGCTGGGGCTGTTTGGGCACAGGGCAGTCCCATCATGGCTGTGGGTGCTGCAAACTGTGCCTGCAAACTGTGCCTCCAAACTGCTGCTCCCAGAGCTGCCAGACAGGCAGGCAGGAGCTTCTGAGACAGGAGTTTCTCAGCCCCGAGCTGTCATCTCTGCGGTCTCCAAAGGACGTTGCTGCTCCTTCCAGCTGCTCTTTTCCCAGGCACTCAGCAATAGGACAAGGGGGCACGATGGGCTCAAGCTCTGCCAGGGGAAATTGAAGTTGGAGATCAGAAAAACTTCCTTGCAGAGAGAGTGCTCAGGCATTGGAATGGGCTGCCCAGAGAGGGGGTGGATTCCCCATCCCTGGAGGTTTTAAACTGAGCTTGGCCGTGGCACTGAGTGCCATGATCTGGTAAAGGGACTGGAGTTGGACCAAGGGTTGGACTTGATGATCTCAGAGATCTCTTCCAACCCAATCCATTCTGTGATTCAATGGATGTGGCACTGAGGGAGAATCCACTACATCTTGATCCAACCCTACTGTGAGAATCCACTGCATCTTGATCCAACCCTACTGTGAGAATCCACTGCATCTTGATCCAACCCTACTGTGAGAATCCACCGCATCTTGATCCAACCCTACTGTGAGAATCCACTGCATCTTGATCCAACCCTACTGTGAGAATCCACTGCATCTTGATCCAACCCTACTGTGATCACCAGCCCAGGGCACGGAGTGCCCTGGGCTGGTGATCACAGTGGGGTTGGATCAAGGGTTGGACTTGATGATCTCGGTGGGCTTTTCCAACCCAGTCGAGTCTATGATTCTATGCCCAGGCTGCCCAAGCCCTGAGTGACGTTTGCAGAGCGGGTTCTGGAGCTCAGTTAATGTTCCTGGTGGCACAGGAGCCCTGACGGCATGTGCGTGATGGTTTGTTCCAGCAGAAGACTTGACTTGTAGCCTGGTAACTCACTGGGGTTTGGGGTGGGTATCAGTGATCTGCACAGCCTGGTGGGGTCACCTGAGGCTGCTTAGACCCCGTCTCTGAATCTGAGTGTGGTTGTTTCACACATCTGAAGCTCTTGTTCCTTACTTGCCACACTCATCAGCATTCCCTTTGGCAAGTTGTGCCCTCTCTGAATCTAACAGAAATTCTCTCCTCACTTGGAGCAAGTTGAAGGAGTTGGGCTTTTGGGAGTTCAGATTCACACCCATCATCCTTACCTTGGCTGTCTTCTAGCAAACTCTGCATTTTTCCTGTTGTCTTAGTTTGGCTTCAGGAGATGTCCATATTGGAGCCCAAAGTGAAGGAAAAGGCAACTTGGTGAGGAGGGATCCGTATGTAATTCATGCAGATGAGTAACAGTTGGCATTGCACATCTTTCTGTGGTGATGCCTGTATGTGTCACTGCAGCTGAGTCCTCTCTCCAGGGAGCCCCACCTTGGAGAAGAGGAAGTGCCTGTCGACAGTTCCTTTTTTTTAAAAAAAGAAAAAGGCACAAATGCAGATGTTGTTACAAATGCAGTTTGCGTCAAACCTCTGAGCCCGAGTGGGTTCCCACACTTGCTTTGTTTTGCCTCTGGCTATTTCTTAAGTTGCCAAAGTGCTGAGTGGCAAGAGATGGCCTCTGGTGGGGAACCACTTCCCCCTTCTCTGCCTGCCCTCGGTGATGTCACCTCTGCTGAGCCCTTCTTTGCTGGCCCTTGTTCCGCTCAGCACTGGGTTTGTTTCTGGTTTGGGTATCGGAAAAGCCTGGACTTGCCTGTGTGTGCTGCCAGCTGACCCTGTTAGTGTAAATGTCAGTTCAGGGCAATCCTGAGTTACCTTTGCCTTTTCCATTTCCCTGTTGTTGTGGTTGGGTTTGGTGGGGTTTTTTATTAGTATCTGGTATTGTGCTTTGCACAACTCTGGTTCTGGCCTCTTTCTCGAGAGAACAAGTGTCTTCAGCCCTTGCCTGGGAGCAAAGGCTTAAACTGGAAGACAGACATTGCTTCCCTCTGTTTAATTCATTGTTGCTGTTGGCAGTTAGTAACCCAGGTGCTTTAAAAAGTAAGCAAGGGAAGTAGGGGTGGTGTTTGTTGGAAAATAAACTACAGTGAAGGTGAAGGAGATGCCTCTCTGGGGAGGGATGCTGGAGGAGTGTGATGCTCTTGTCTGGTGGTTTGATGGAGCAGTGCCCTGGGCTGCCAGGCTGCACAGAATCCAGCTGTGCCTCCAGCTGTGCTGCACCCCTGGCTGGCTGGGGGATGGTTATTGTTATTAACCAGCACTTCCCTTGTGGGCAGGGGAGGTGAGTGGAAGGGTGATGGTGAGAGCAGGTGTGATGCCCAGCCTGGGGCTGCCTGTGAAGGGAGGGAAGCAGCCAGTCCAGGAAGGGGAGCATGAAGAGGGAAGGAAGTGGCTTGAGGTGCTGAAAAAACCAGCAGGCTGCTTGGCCTGCCCTGCTGTAACTCCTTCCACACAGGCACAGCCAGCATGGGGGAGTTGCTGGTCCTGGCGCTCCCGGCTGCTCGCGTGTCCCCAGCTGCCCTCTCCTCTCCCTCCTACCTCTCCTGGCTCCACAGGCAGCGAGCTCAGCATTGACACCTGCTGCTCCTGCCAGCCTGGGAATGCTGGCCTTTTCCTTGGGTTTGTGTTTTGCAGCCCGTGGGTTACAGGATAGAGCTGAGCTGGTAGTGGAGAAGTGCAGGGCAGCATCGACTGCTCCTGTTGCAGCACCATCTTGGGGGACTCTGCCGTGACTTTTAACCTCCTGGTTTCTTGTAAGGACAAAGAGGAGCAGTTCCTGAGCTCCCCACAGTGCCTGTGTAGCTGCCCCTGTGCCATGGCATGGCTGTGAGGAGGTGACAGTGCCATGGCATGGCTGTGAGGAGGTGACAGCAGGGCAGCTTTGCTCCTCACTGCGCTGAACCCTCCCTGTGTGTCCTGCAGGGGGATGTGGTGGAAGGATTTCTGGATTTCTCCTGCCAGGCCTGTCAGGGAGCAGTGCCAGCTCTCTGGCTGTGCTACTTGGCAAGTGCCCGACTCAGGGCTGGGCTGGACAGGACAGAGCCTGCTGCAAAGGAGCTGCTCTGATGAGTAAGAAGAGCCAACTTTAGAAAAGTCATCCTCAGGCTCACAATAACTTAATTAAGTGTTTATTAGGGGAAAGCGTTGCCAGAAGCTGTTCAGGTGCCTCTTTGCTTTCCTTGCTGTACTCTAAAAAAGGTTTTACTCCTTGCTTTATGCAGCAGTTTCAAAAGAAAACTACAAGGTTCTTCTCTGAGTGTTTTACACTGAAGAAAACTGGTGGGTGGTGCAGACTGACCTGTCCTGGCAGGGGGGCACTCCCTGGCCGAGCAGCCCCTCCAGTCAAAGGCACCAACCAGGGGATTGTGGCAAAGCTTCCAGTGGTTCCTGTTACCACATCACTTTGGCAATCCCTAAACCAGTAACACGTTCTCTTTTGTGTCTCCAAACCAGTTCATTTCGGTATTTTGTGCCTGCAGTTCATGAACAGAGCTGTGCAGAGTAGCAGCTGGGAGGGTATTTACTGTGTGTTTGCCTTCTCTAAGTTGTGTGGTTCCCATTCTGTAGCATAATGAGATTTTGGTATGAACCATGAGGTGTTTCCCTCGTGCATGGGTTGCTGAGCCCCTGGGCAGCAAGTCAGGGATCGCTGCTGTTCCTGCTGCTAGTGCTTGTTAGAGGTGGAGTCTTCTGAGGGGAATGTCTGTGCTCTTTGTACAAAAGGCTTTAAGTAGTTCTGATGTGAGTTGCACAATTTCTACAAAACTTTTTCTGCCTGGGAGTGAAATCGGTACAAGCAGCGATTTCAGCAGGAGTTCCTGAACTCTTCAGCTTGTGTTGGTTCCCTTCCCGGGGAGCAGGGAAGTACAAATGGCACATCACTGGTGGCCTGGAGGCTGCTGCTTCACTGCAGGAGGGAATGGGCTGAACACGGAGCAGAAGAGTTGGGTTCCTTTCCCCCAGCTCTAATGCTGAGGTTGCTTATGGGCTCAGGAACTTGTGTGTCCCAAGTAAGTCTTGTCTAGAAGGTGCTGTCAGTGCAGAGGGCTGGGGAGAGCCTGGAGTGCTGATAAAACACAGCTCAGCTTTGGTACCTCTGCCAAGTTGGCTCTTTGTCATCTTCTGTCCTGGGCTCAACTTCTCATCCCTAACCATGCTGAGTGTCTTTTAACACCCAGACTGTTCCAGGAGATGGTTTCAAAGAGCGTTGCAGCTCCCCTGGGCTCTGGCACACCAGGCTCTGTGAAGTACTTCAAAGCCCAGGTTAGGCCTGGGAGCCTTTGAGCTGTCAGCAGGGTGAAATCAGGCTCTGCTGTTCTGGTGAGCACAGCCCCACCTCATGGGGGTTGCCTTGAGCCCTAATTGCCCTTTTTACACACACCTCTGGTTTGGTTTTAGTATAGGTAAAGATCTCTGATCCACTTTAACTAGGGATAAGGGATTTTCTCCTTACTGAAATTCTGTTTCGTTGAAACATCCAGAGCATGTTTGAAATCTGGTTCAATTTTAGAAAAAAAGTTCTGGGAGAAACTTTGCTGGTGAGGAGTGCTGAGGGTGTGACAGACAGCAGGGTCTAAACATGGGCATGTGCTGCAGGCTCGAGAAAGTCTTTCTGACTGTTCATCTGCTCTGCTCGAGCTTGGAAAACTTCAGGTTTTATATCCCCAGCAGCAAAATGGAGACGTGCCCAGAAATGTGCTTGAGCTCAGAGGGAAATCCAGGTTTTTAACACAAGCTTTTGTAATTCTTGTGCCTATAAAATTGTTGTCAGCAAAGCCTTTGCTAAACCAGGCAAGCCCAAATAATGAAAGTACATGGCAGGGCTTTTCACTCTATTAAAAATTTCCCAGTCCTCCTCCCTTAAGGAAGGGAATAAATATTTAGGTTTGATATTTGTTTAAGCAGAGAAAGGAATTAAGAAGTTCCCAATCTTTGCTCAGTTGAAGAACAAGCCAACACCTTTCCAAGGCAGAGCTGCTGGGATGGAATGCACAATGCCAGGGACTCCCATTCTGTCCTGCCATCCTGTTGACTACAGAATTGTTTCTGGCTTTCTTCAGAGCCTGTGTGACTCTCTTATCAACTCTGAGAAAAGCAGAAACTCTTGAGTATGCAACAGGATGGCTGAATTGCAAAATCTGGAGTGTGTCTTGATTCTTCCACAAACCACAGTGTCTCTAAGAAAGCTACTGAAAGATGTGCTTATGCACCAGCTGTTCTGAGGATCTTGAGAATCCTTCATTGCCCCTTTTGACAAACTTCTCTCCTCATGTCACTTCAGAAGCAGCAAAATCAGGGCAGTAAGTGATGTCTGATTTCAACAGCATTACAGTTCTGCTTTTAATTTATAAGTCTTTGAGAGTTAATTATCATGCAATTCATAGACAGTAGTTTCATGCTTTCTTAATCTGTTGTGTACACTAATTTTCTTTTGGCTAACTGCTGAAGGGAGGCATTTGTTTCTGCAGGGCACCAGCTGTGTTTGAGCCACAAGCTCAGGGTTAAGGAGGCTGTAATTGCTGAGCTGCTGGGCTTGCTCTGCTCATCACCCTTCACAAATGTGCATCTCTCATCTTGACTTCCCCACAGAAAATGTAGCCATAGGTTAATCCCCTCTGCCTGCTCAGGTTCCACCTCTGCAGGCACAGTGGCACCAGGCAAACGTTCTGCTTTCCAGTCTTTCTTTGTGTTGTTCCCAGTTATGCTTTGAATATTTGCAGCACTTACATGAGGGGGAAGGTTCTTTACCAACAGAATAATTTGGTGTAAATCCCTTCCTTGCAAAAGAACAGAGCATGCATTCTGTGCCTTGAACTTCTCTTGTTCTTTGGTTTTTTCCTGTTAAACACGGGACAGTTTTGCTCACCCGGTTTGTCTCTCCCCCTGCAGCATCAGCGAGAGCTTCCTCACTGTGAAAGGTGCTGCTCTTTTCCTGCCCCGTGGGAATGGCTCCTCCACCCCCAGGATCAGTCACCGGCGCAACAAACATGCAGGTAAAGTGGTGTGTGCATGGCTGAGCCTTGTCTGGCCCTCTTGTTTCAAGGTCCACCTTTTTTGAGTTCATTCTCACGTCACGACACACGTTTCTGCTCCAGGAGTGTGTTAAAGCCTGGCTTGCCAGTCCCAAGGCTGTGCTATTCAATGCTGATAACACGGAAAGGTTTCAGGGCTCGTGTTTATCCTGCAAAACCAAACAGATGAGGGACTTCAAGGCAGCAGTCGTGACATTCAGAGAAACTGCCCCCCAGGATGTCATCCTATAATTTTTGTGTGAGGGGTATGGGAGCACTGCCATCCAAACCTCCATGCCCTGCACTGGGAAACCTGAGGCTGTGATGCAGGATGAGTAAGGGTTGTTCTAATCTGAAAGGAACCGGTGACGATGGAAGGAAAGGAGGAGCCTCACCTGAGTGGGGTGAGGAAACCTGAGCAGTCAGTGTGACTTCTCAGAGGTGTGAGCAGAGTGAGTAATACAGTCAGTTATAATTCCACCTCTTTATCTGCTCAAAGTTTTAATTTGACTCTCTTTGAAAAGCTGATCTGAATAATTGAACTCAAATATTTCAGGGTAGGTTGTTTTTCACTGACTGTGGTGCATAATCAGTGGTGGTGTTTTACAGGGATCAGATAGTGTGGGGATTTTCCCTTGCATTGAGCAATCAGCAAGAAAAAAACCACATTGGAACCTTCAGACTTTTGCATATGGGACAGAAATAGAAACAGAGAGTCAGAAGTCAGGGTGCCTTGGCAGAAGGTGACCAGCAAAACGTGATTGAGTTGGTTCCAGGTGTAGATCACTTTGTACTTTAATAGCATCAGACCTGTCATCCAGGTCTACATGTGGCAGAGTTCTGTACCTGATGTCTGGCTGCCTCAAGATCTGTTTCCAAGCACATTTTCAGAAAAAAATTAAGTCAGGAGGCAGTTAATTACATACTTACACTCAAATGTTGTACAAGTGCTACTTAAATTGCTTTGGTGAGATGCATTAATTACCAGTTGTCAGACATTCTGAAACGTAGTTTAAAGCTTGCCTTTCTGGTCAAGATTTAAAATGAAATTGTCTGTAGTGTGAAAGGAGTCAGCAGTCTTTGTAAAGTTTCTTTTGGTGTGTCTTGGTTTTTCATCTCTCCAAAGGCCATTGCTGAAGGTCAGCTCTGCCCCGGCACCTCTGCCTTGGCTGTGCCTCTCCAGGAGACCCGCTGGGTGCTTTTCCCTGGGAACCTCTGCAGGGCAGCACAGCAGCTGTTGAATCTCTCTCCCTGCCTCATCTACTCCCGCTGACTTGCATGAGGTCTGGAGACCTTGGTGGAGAACAGTTGCTTGTCTAATCAGCCCTTGGGTGCCAGGTTGCCAAGAGAGCAAATCCGGTGTGTTGTAATTGCCTACAGCAAGATGGTTGGTGCTGGGCAGGCTGCTTGCCTAAGGGGTGGAATTTTGGTTCTCAGAAGACACATTTTATTGCTGTCTCCTCAGCTTACAGGGTGAGAGGCCATCAGTACTGTCCTTTCCTCAGTGTCCCTGCTTGCCAACTGATGGGAGTGCTGCAGTGAGGTTTATGGTGCTTGGGGTTTCACTGAGGGGGTCCCTTGTCTGTGTGTGCACCAGCTTTCTTTTCTGTGGATTTTCCTGATTGTCCTTCCTGACAGAGGGATCAGGGTGTCACCTTCCTGAGCAAACCATCTGTGCCACCCAAATGCCATGGGTGATGGCAGGGAGTGTGGCAGGGAGAGGGGGCTGGGGGCTGGCACAGTGTGTGCAGCCCCCTCCTTCCTGTGGCCCCAGCAGTCCCAGCTGGGCCTCACTCCCAGGGGTGTCCTGACTTACCTGTGGCACACAGCACTGGGAGAGGGCAGAGAGCAGGCAGAACTTCCCAGTATGGAATTGCTGCCTGTGGATGCAAGAGTGTTTCCAGTGGCTCTGAGAGCATTTCCTAGGAAGGTTCACTAACCTTCCTGACCTCCTTTTTTAATTCATCAGAGGTACGGGAATTCAGTGGGAAGAGTAAATGGGTAACAGGAAATAATTAATGCTCACACCCATTTCTTTAATTGCATCTCCAGCAATGGGAATCGTTGGCAGATTGACTAGATATGGTCCCAGCTGTCCGTGCCCCTCTCGCTGGGCGGTCCTGTGCCACCTGCAGAACTGTTCTGTGGGATGGTGGGCTTGCTCTTCCACAACAAACAATACTGGAGGAGGCCAGAAAAGGATGTAACTTCCCTGGGGCTTTTGCCATCCCTGGAATACTGTGAATCACTTCTCAGATCCCACTCGGATGCTTTGCACCTCTCCTGCCTGCTCAAGGAAACAAAAGCATCTGCTCGGTGCAGGACAATGTGATAGGAAGCAGCAGCCGTGCTGTGAGTGCCAGCAAAGCTGACAGCTCTTCTCAGGGCAGGATGTGGTATCTTTGTGCCAATTCTGGCATGTTAAAACCTTTCCTTTGGCTTTTCTTAATCCAGGAAGCTCACAAAGTGCCTGGTGTGTTTGGGGCTGCAAACACTGCTGGCCAAGGAAGCAATCCTTTGCTTTCCAGCTCTGGAGCTGCCAGGGGAACAGGGAGCAGTGGTAAACTTTCTGAGGATGGAGGATAATGGAGCTCCTTGACTGAGCCTTGCAGAAAGGGTTGTCGTAGAAACTTCCTCTCTTTTTGAAGGATGGAGATAAGCCAGTAGTCCTGGTGATGTTTGTTAAAACTCTGAAAACTTTGGTGGCTCTTAAGCTGTTTCCTGAATTACTGGCAGCAGTAGATGGAGGGCAAAGCTGAGGTGCAGCATCTCCGATTTCAGGCTGCCTAAGACATGTGGTTGCTTCATGAGGCAAATACTTGCTGGGCTGTTTCAGGCTGTGGGCAGGAGGTGCAGAGGGTCTTCTGCCTGTTGAGTTGACTGTTCTCAGCAGTTCCCACTGTGGGAGCCACTGAACCTGGCTGGAACTGAGCAGTGCTGCCAGGATTTTGCACTGGGGATGATGTGGGGGGGTCCTGTTGCTGCACCCTGGGAGGACAAGCACCTGGTGGATGAAATGGCCTTTCCTGAGTTACCTGTCTCCATAAATAATTGCTATGCACATGCCAGCCACTCCCACACTGGTAACTGTTCTTGGGCAGGAAGCAGCTTCAGCCACTGGTACTTTGTGTGTGACTTCCCCAGCACTTCAGAGTGCCTCAGTTTTTCCCACCCCCAGTTAAAAATGCAATTCCAGAGCATTGAGTCACTCTCCATATGCTGAAATGTGTTTCAGGGAGGAAGGAAGAGGAGAGCAGGGAGTGCTGTATCCTCTGTAGACCCCTGCACCCCAGCCTGGCTCTGTCCCATGCAGAGGGGCTGCAGCAGCCCCTCAGCCCTGCTCTTCCACCAGCTGTAAAAACCATTTGGGCACTGGGTACTGTGCCCTTACTGGGCAACTTTCCCTTTCTTTCCCACCCTTTTTGTGGCACCTTGGGATGCTGCTCCATGTCCAAGGTTTCCTTGTTTGTGAGTCTGTGAAACAGCATGGATTCTAGCACCAGTGAGGGATTGGAAAGGGAGATCAGGGAGAGGAACCAGCCCTCCTGGGAAATGCTCTCGTAGCCTCTCCTGCTGAATACTTGCTCCAGCTTTGTGCTCGTCCCTGCAGTGTTGCCCAAACTCAGCTTCCCAGCTGTGGGGGAGTGGGAGAGGGTGGGAGAGTAAAGGCTCCTCTTCTTGCTGATCTGTGCCACCCACCTGGCAGCCTTGCACTCTCCTTTCTGGGAATGCAGATGAATGTTCCATGTAATGACTGGAGGAGCAGCACCGTGCAGGAGGTGTTGCTCTGCCTGGCACTCGGGGCGATGTTGGCTCTCTGCAGCCCAGGCAGCAGTGCTGGCAGAACAGCAGCTCAGTTGTCTTTCAGATACTTGATGCTTCAGGAACTTGGGACACTTGGTTCTATTTCAGAAGACTGAAAATCACAGTCATGCAGTAAACTTATTTTTCCTCAGCCTCACCAATAAAAGTGTTGAGCTTTCCTGGGAAACAAACTGCAGGTGTTGGATTTTTCAGGTGGCAATTCTTAGCTGCTTTTTGGGAGGGGTTGGTACACAACTGTGTGTGGGCACGTGCTGCTCTAGGGTGGGGCTAAATCTCACTTCAAAGGGGGTTCTTTGGCCTGGGTAGTAGTTCTGCAGTGAGTAATAAGTTGGTGTAAAAAAATGGCAGGTTTCTGGTTTGAAGCACGTGGTGGAATGAGATGTTGAACCTCAGGGTGGGGTCCATTTCTGCCACTTTGTCTTGTCTATGAAAGGAATAAAGAACACCAAACCACTTTATTTCTGTTAGAAAAGATAACAGGATTGAGCAGGAGAAAGCTTGGTACCACAGGAACTGGTGAGCACACAGAGCAAAGAGCAGCTGACTAAGAGATGACAAAACCATCTCTGAGTAGGTGGGAGGCTCAGCACTCGTGGTGACGTGTCAGGTTTCTGGGTGGCCGTTTGCTCTGGCTGGACAGCCAGGAGCTGGCATGTGATGAACTATTTCTGTGCCCTCACCTTCACTCTTGCCCACAGGGGATCTCCAGCAGCACCTGCAGGCCATGTTCATCCTGCTCCGCCCAGAAGACAACATCAGACTGGTAGGTTGGCTTTGTGCTTATCTGCTGGGAACCAACACAAAGGTTAAGCACCACTTGACAAACACACCTGTGGAACTCAGGGAAGTGGGGGGGGTGTTGGAGTGGCTTCGTCAGCAGGTCTGGGGAGTCTCTGCAACCACAAAGGTGGAAAAGCAGCTAATTATCAGGAGCCTGCTAATTTTGTTGTTCAGTGAGACAAATTGTGTGGCTACAAGATTGTCTTTGGACCAAGCACTGAGTGCCTGTGCTCTCAACAGGTCCTGTAAGAATTGCCAGAGAAGGTGGGTGAATTACCTTGGTGTGCCCTGTTTAAGTCAAGAGTAGATGACTCTGTCTGAGCAGCAGGAGCACCTGCCCTCCTGTGATAGTTCAGTGCTGTTCCTCACTCTTCTCTCCTGACTTGTGACATCCCAAAAGGCTTATCAGGAAGGAGCATGAAGGAAGGATCTCCATGTAGCCATGCACCTTTATTGAACCCTGGCCTGCTTTTTTGGAGCTGTTGCCTCCTGTGATGATGCAATGAAATTAGACATTGACAGCCAGTCCTGAAGACCTCCAGAAGCCAAACATGAGCAGTGAGGGATTTGTCTGGGACATGTTGAAGTGCTCTACAAGGCCAGGCATGACTGCAGTGTGTCTGCAGCTCTCATCACTCAGGAGCCTGAAATTTCTTTCCTGTGTTGTCTTGGTGCCTCTTAGCAACGTGTGCCCAGGGAAGGGCTGCCAGAATCCCAAGTGTTGTTCTGGCCCCTCTGATTTGCTGAGGCCTCCTGAGCTGTGCTGGGGATGGACTGATGGTGTGGATACAGCTGGAAAACAGCCAAGATTGGTATGGAATGCTTAAACTTCCAAAATGACCACCAACAATTATTTGCCATAAGCAAATCAAAGTGTACCCACTCCTAAACTTTTCCAGGCACACCTTTTGCTGTCAGTAAAGTTCCATGGAAGTGATGGGAATGGGGTTCTCAGTGCTTTTCAGAGTCTGAGCCAGGGTTAGAACATTGGGAGCTATTGAACAAGGCATTGTTCAGCAATATCACTGGCCACATTGTGTGATTTGGGACAAATTAGCCTTAACAGCTGAATAAGGACTTTGTGGGCTGAGACATAAACCCTTTTGTTCTGAGCCACATTTGGAATGCTGAAATCTTGCATGAGGTTGAGTTCGATAGTCTACTTGAATTTAATTGATTCTTGACGAACGAAGGGCGTGCAGAGCTGCAATGGGCTCTCTCATGGACAGTAGATACAAATGAGATCTGAAATATAAACAGGACTGAGAGAAATGCATTCCCTTCATTTTGTTGGCTGCTGTCATTCAGGGGGCAGCAGAGGAATCTAATCCTCTAAAAACCTACTCTTAAAATTTGGAACAGCTCTTGTGTCTGTTGGAGCTGTTGGCAGAGGTTTTTAGCCTTCCATGAGAGCAGGATTAGAGCAAGGGTACCAGTGTAAAAGCAGTAGGAAGGAGGAAAAGGAGCTGAGTACAAAGTGATTGAACTCTGTATCTTAACAGAGCTCAGAACCTGAGAGACACACTTTTCTGACTTCAGATGTCTCAGTGCAAAATGTCAGCACTACCATAGAGCAAGAAAAAGGTGAAAGTCAGTATGAACTTCATGGAATGTGCTGTTCATAAGGGCTGGTGAAATATCACATCATAGTTTTGATGAAACAAGAATGCAGCAGAAGATCGTTGGCTTGTGTTTAGGTGAGACTAAAAGCAAGAAAAATGTTGCTGGCCCTGAAAGCACTACAAGGGATGACTTGTTCATGAACAGACTACAAATAACCTTCCCAAACTGAGAAACTGAGCTCTGTGTAGAGGAGCTGCTGAGAAAGAACTTCCCATCCCATCCCATCCCATCCCATCCCATCCCATCCCATCCCATCCCATCCCATCCCATCCCATCCCATCCCATCCCATCCCATCCCATCCCAGTCCCTGAAGCCAGACCATGCCCCTAAAGCAACTGGGATTGCAAATACCTTCATTTAAAGATAGCAGAGGCACTTGGTATGCTCCTGCTGTCAGGTGAGCATATGAACCAGCACTTAATGAGAAGGTTAGACACTCATTTGTGATTTATTGGGCATGTTGGAGCTCTAATAGTAACCTTTGAGGCTGGCTGGTTTACAGTGTCACATTTACTGGTTTATTATTCCAGTAAATGCAGCAAAACACGTTCTGCCCCAGCCACAGTTCTTTGCTTTGTGCTAAGGCTGTGTTGAACCCAGAGAGCCACACTAAGCCATGGCCTCTTTCTCTGCAGTGGCCTCTGAAAATCCCACCCCACCAACGTGTGCGACCTTTGCTCGCTGTTTGTCTCACCACGTTCTAAAGGGTCTTGCATTAACACTTCCCATTACTGGCAGCCAAATGGGTTTAGCAAAGTAAGTTAGATTATGTTAATCCTCTTGCTTTAGACTGTCCTTAAGAGAAGCAGAACAGAACTTGGGTGTGGATGCTCCGGCCGTGGAGCAGCTCTGTCTGACTGCTCCTGTTTTAGGCAAGTCTGTGCTTCTTGTTGAGGTTTGGTTCCTAATTAATCACTTTAACCACCAAGACCTTGGTGATTACTTGCTCTTCTAGGTCGAAGAGCACCTTTCTGTTTTCCCACAAGGGGTTAGTTGTAGAAACAGCTCTCTTTGGCAGAACTCACACCGTGAAGGACTGGCCACTTTGATCCTCCGTGTTTGCAAAGGCATCCCAGTAACTCCAGAAGCAAGAAGGAAAATCAGGCTGGTTTTAGCATGACTCTCCTAAGGAGGTGGGGTGGGGCACAGTCTGTACAGAGCACGGCTGTCTGCTGGCATCAGCTTTTGGGGAGTTTGTCTTTGGTCCTTTGGGACAAGGCCAGAAGGCTCCATCAGCACCGTCTCCTGCCTGCACTGGCTGTTCTGCCCCATCACCAGAGCTGCTGCTCCCTGCAATTCCACTGGGAAGCTTTCCCTGCCCCACTCAGCATTTCTGCACAGAGCACTGCAGTGGGAGAGCAAGCTCTGCTCAGCTGCCAGGGGCTGCTGCAACCTGTGTTGGAGACTCCACCACATCTTGTGGCCAGGACTTAGCAGCTACTGGACAGGAGGTGTGAGGAGGTCAGAGGAGGCCTCCTGTGAGCTGGGAGGTGCCATTCTGACCTCAAGGCCAAGTTGAAAACAGCTAAAGGAGCATATTGGGAAGAGCAGCCTGCTGCTGAGAGATCCCACACCACAGTTGACTTCTGAGCTTTTTTAAGGGTAAGATGACTATTTAAACTGAGCTGTCTGATTCGTGGCCTCCTGAGGGGCCACCAAGAGGTATCAGCACAGGCAGTGGCTCAGAAGGGCTGATGGTGCCTGAGGAATCATCATTGACAGAGAATGTCAAACACCACTTCAGACACTGAGTCAAAAGAAATTCAGCAGCAGGGTCCTGTTGCAGCAGGCAGAGATCTGTGCACAGCATGGGGCAAGGCTGGACCAGGTCGGTTCTTCTCACCCATGTTTGCTCTCTCCAGGCCCTGCTCAAAGTTCAAGGAGCAGTTTAGCAATATGGCAAACATTGAGGCCAGGCAGCGTCTTGGGGTTGGATTGGGCCATCCAAAGTTACAGCTCAGCATACAGAATTGAGACACTTCCTTTCCAGGGATGTCCTGGATTTTCTAGTTGAGATCCTGTGACTAAAATAACTGTATATGACTTGGTACAGAGTCCAGAAAGTGTTGCAAGTCAAGGCTGCCTGCTGCAGATGTTTGTAGGCAGTGCAGAGCTCCCTTTCCTGGGCTCCTGACTGACCAGCAGTCTGTTTATATGACTTGCTGAAGTCACTTCAGTTCTCCCTTGCAGCTTCTGGAGGAGCAGCACAGCTCAGAATGGCCCTTCAGGAGCCTCAGTGTTGGTCTGACATTCCCAGCTGGAGTTCCACAGCTGCTCTCTGAATGCTGTCAGTAGTGCTTGGTTTGGGGGAGTTGGGACTGAACTCCAGTCCTGCTGGAGCTCTGTTTTGGCACTGGGATAAATGGGGTTGTGGCAGGAGCAGTGAGGCATAATGACTTTCACCTTTTTTGGGCAGTCTGATTCCAGTGATGGATACAGCTTAGTCACAGGGGTATCTTTTCCTGCCAGGTGTAAGGCAGTGAGGTTGTGTCTGCACCGGGGGAGTTGCCAGAAGAATTCAAAGGAGCAGCAGGAAACCACTTGTGAATTAGATCCTGTGAACTGGATCCTGATTGTCTGACCAGCTGCCTGGGAAAGTGGTGGAAAGGGTCTTGTTGGAGCTGTTGTAGCACACAATAGATTAAAGGAAAGCTGAAGTTCTTTGGGCAAAGCTGTTGAGAGGTGAAGAGCATGTTCAACACCATCTGTCTTGCTGAATGTGGTGGTCCACAAAGCTCACTGGGCTGGGACCAGTCAGAGGACTGTCAGGTGTTCAAATGCAGCCCTAGTGGGACAGAGCAGGCTTGGAGCCAGGTGTGCAGAGGGCAGCAGGAATATCCCAGCTGCTGAGGAGGGCAGGGTGGGAGAGTGAGGCTGAGGAGCATGGAACATCTGTCCTAGTCCAGCTGCATCACTGCTTCTGCCTCTCACTCCGCATGGAACGGGGGTTGTGAGGGTGATGATGTGTGTTTTGCTGTCTGCACTGCTCACCTCTGCCCTTCCTTTCTGCAGGCTGTAAGACTGGAAAGTACCTACCAGAACCGCACTCGGTACATGGTGGTGGTGTCCACCAACGGCAGACAGGACACCGAAGAGAGCATCGTCCTAGGAATGGATTTCTCTTCCAATGACAGGTACTCGGAGGGTCCAGGTGGGGCAAGTCCTCGAGTTCACGCACACAGTGAGTTAAGTGTGGAAATCGTTGTCTGGCTGCTTCAGATTTTCCAGCCTAATACCTTTCTTGAGATCCAGAATTCTTTTTATTTCTTGAAAGGAGGTGGCAAATGGGAAGGCAACAGTGTGAGTCAGCATTTCTTTGATTCCTCTGAGCCTCAGGCTTGTGTGAGAGTGTTCTGTGCCCTTAAATGCCTCTTCTGTCCATAAGTCCTGTATCTGCACAACAGAGACATGGACAGTTTGCATTCAAAGAAAGAAAAAGCTGCAATTAGAGAAGCTGGACCTCAGGGTTCAGGAGAGCAGGTAATAAGACTGTCAGGCAGCCCCTGGCCAAGATTGTGGCACAAAGAGCCTGGTGGAAATGTCAGGACTGGTGTTGGCAGATCTCACACAACGTGTGCTCTCCCCAGACAGCAATATGTCCTGAGGGTTTAGTGCTTCTGCCTCATTCATTTAAATTCCTGCTGACCTTTCCACAAGGCTGCAGAATGTGGTTGGGGAACAACTTTTGCTGCTGGAGGGGCTGGTGGCTTCAGGGGCAGAAGCTTCACATTTAGAAGGGGACACTGGGCACTTGGAAGAGGGCAGGGAAGCTCATGAGCTGTAAGTAAATCTTGGCCTACATGAGGGAGAATCACCTGGATATTTTGCCAATTTTGGAAGGTTTCATGCTTATGCTCACTTCGAGCACAACTGCTACAGGACTGAGTCTTGCCTTTGACACTAGTTGAAATAAATTGCCACCTAGTAATTAGCAGGGTCACTAGAAAACATTTTTTTTAACTATTTGACTAAGACATTGCCTTCTAAACAGCCTGCTGGTCACAGCAGCCACCATGGCTGGTGTCAGGTGGCTTGGTTGGGGTGCTTGGCTTGGGTGATTCCTGCTGAAACAGGGGACCAGCCTGATGCTGCCCTGGCTCCTGCCTCCCTGTGCACAGCTGGGACTCAGGGATGCTCTTGCTGAGGGCAAGAATAACTTGTCCTTGCACAGGCTGCTGTGTGCTTGGAGCTCACTGTTGGCTGTGATGCACCAGCACAGCCACCTTTGATAACTGAGAGCTCTCTGGTATTCAGCCCTAATAACTCCCAGGGTTGTTTAGCTCTGCTAGAGTTACTGAGGCTCTGCATGGTCACTGCCATAGCCCTCCCCGAGCCCACTGTATTTATAACTCAATGCAGACTTGTTGCTATGGTCTCTGATAAGCTGCTCACTGAACAGTATCACTAAAAATACCCTGGCCACCTTGGGAAGCCTTTAAAAACACATCTTTCCATGAGCTCATCCCGTGTTGTCAACAGGAATAGCTGCGTGCCGCAGTGTGTGCGTGTGCGGGCACCAGGCGCTCCGAGGGCTGCTCTGCCAGGGCTGTGCCTGCCCCTCCAGACTGTGGCCCACCCTCAGACCCCACTGCTCACGAGCTGGAGGCTGCCAGGGGCACTGCAGCTTGTGGAAGTTGGAGGGCACCTAGTGCAGGGCATAAGGGGCAACTGAACTCAGTTCTTCCTCAAAATGCTGCTTTGGTTATGAAGAAGCTTTGCAGCTTTATGAGGTTCAGAGGAGGGGCAGACACTGATCTCTGCCCTGTGGTGGCCAGTGATGGGACCCAGGGAATGGCCCCAAGGCTGACAGAGTTCCAGGAGTGTTTGGATGATCCTCTGGGGCACAGGGGGTGACCCTTGGGGATGGTCCTGTGCAGGGCTGAGGGTTGGACTCGATGGTCCTTGTGGGTCCCTTCCAGCTCAGCATGCTCTGTCATTCTGTAGCCTGGTGCAGGTTGTGTTGAGTTCCCCCATCCACGCCCTTTTTCCATCGCTTGATTTTTGCTTTTAACTTGGCTTTTTCCTCAGCCTTACAGAAAGCAAGTGACTGTGAGGAAAAATTGGGCAGAGCAGCTGAGAGACGAGTGGGGTTGCCAATAGGTGTCTGCCTGGGTTGGCTGTTGGGCTCACTCTCGAGGTGTGGGGGGAGAAGGGTCAGGAGTCACCCACAGTGATGGGCTGTGAGTGCTCCCCTGCCTGGCACCCCAGATTGCACTGCACTGCTCCCAGCTCTCAGCAGCTGTGGCTGAGGAACAAACAGCAAAGCAAAGCTGGGGATTGCGAAATCAGAGCTAGAAACAAACCACTTGAGCCTGAGAGGGACTAATCTGTAAAGAGAGCCTCGAGCTGACCAAAGACTGCGAGCCCCCTCTGACCTTCTGCTCCAAGCTCAGTGCTCCTGGGTCCTGTTTGCTCTTCTCCTGGGTGTGTGTTATCCCTTCAGCTTGTGTAAAGGATACTGCTGTACCCTGAGATTGGTTAGTGATCCTTGCCAGACCCCTGTAGAATAACACTGGCCCTGTTTGTCCCTGAAGCAACAGTGGAATTTTTCCTTTTTGTTCCTAATGTGTGCAAAAATACACAACTGTTGCCATGAAATTAGAATAACAGTGAGGTTCTGTAGTAAATGGACTGACCTCCTCTTTCTCACTGCAGTAGCACTTGTACGATGGGCTTGGTGCTGCCACTGTGGAGTGACACCTTGATCCACCTGGACGGGGATGGGTGAGTGTCTTTTCTATGCTCTGGGTCAGTGGCAGAGGGGCTGTGTGTGTGAGCTTGCAGCATGATGTGTGGGGAAGGATTCCAGTGATTGCAGAGCCCTTCCAGGTCCAGCAGACCTGCTCTGTTGACCTCTGTTGCTTTTGTGGGCTCCAAGGCCCCAAATCACAGTGGCTGTGGCAGAGAACACCAATAATTGACTTATCTGTGAATAAACACACTGAGACCGTGGCTTATGTGTGTGTTTAAGCCGGAGTAAAGGAGCTTTTCCTGGCGAGTGGGTGTGTAGTGAAAGCTCCTTACAGGGATCCTGTTATGTGCTGCTCCATCACACTTGCAGCAGGCAGTGCTCAGCTGGGCACAGAGCAGGAATGATGTCTCTGCCAAATGCACACCTGACCTGCAGGCTCCTGTCTGTGCCAGGTGCACAGGCTGTCCAGTGCAGTGCGTGGAATGACTTTTCTTTCCTTGGTAGCTGCCCCAGGATCACTTTAGCTGGATTCTGTTGCTCCCAGCTGTGGTGCTGAATTTGTGTTGCCAAGGTAAACAGCACAGCCCAGCACTGTCCCACTGTCTTAGTTTCATTCCCAAACAGCAGCTGCTTAAGAAAGTTATCTTAGAGCTTTTAGTGTGCTATTTTGATCTGTTTGCTAGCTGAACTCAGCTGTGTATGCATAGGGCTAGACCTTTGCTGTTCTAATGTGCTCCAGACTATCAGTTATTAACTAAAATGTGACTTTTGGGGCTCATTCTTACTGTGCCTTTTTTCTCCTCACCAGAGGGTTCAGCGTATCGACAGATAACAGGGTGCACATATTCAAGCCTGTGTCTGTTCAAGCAATGTGGTAAGTACTTACTGTCAGCTATCCCAATGATCCTTTCTCCAGGTGTTTTGGCTACTTAAGCTTTTAAAAAGCAGGTGCTGCTTTATGTTACTGGTATCTTGAGACCTACTTGAGCAGCCACAAGTTTCCTTCAGAGACAGGCAGGGAAGTCTGATACCAAAGGAAAAATCCCAGCAGCTTTGTCTCAGCTGGGGGCAGGAAGGAATGGGATAATTTTCCTTGCAAAGAGCTGCTGCTTTGAGTCTCCCCAAAGTAAAATGGCTTTGAGTATGTGTTTGAAATATTTTGAGGCATGTGCATTGTGATAGTGAGAAGGACAGAGAAGCTGCCTGCATTTTTTTCTTTCCTTTTAGGGTGGTTCATGTAGTGGTCATGAAAGTATTTCTGGCTTGAGTGTCTCTGCATTGCAGGAATACATTGCCTGTCATTGTGTCATGCTACTGTCAGCCCAGTGATTTTGACCTGGATCCTTCTGATCTCAGTCAAAGATTTAAAATAACCTAAAAATAGGAGAGGGATTTGTTTCCCAGCAGCAGCTGAAGAAACTTCTGACATCCCTCATCATGCAGTGAGAGAGGGCAGACACAAACACCTCAGTACAGTCCCAAGCCTGTGGTTGTCCAGCTCTCTGATTCCTGGGTGTCCCTGCAGGGGAGCTGATGGCACAGTAGGAGCTGTCAGCACCCTGTCTTGGACACAGACTGTGTGTCTTATTTAGCACTTGGGTAGATGCAGCAGATTTTGGAGCCAGAGACAGGGGTGCCTCTGCTCTTCCCCACTGCCCAGGCTTGCCTTGGCATGCTCCAGTTCAGACATGCATGCTCTAGCAGTGTGTAGGTATCCTCTCCTGCAGGGCAGCCTCCTGCTCCTGCCAGGGCTCCTGCTCTGGGGTTTGTACCAACTGATGGCACGTGAGCAGCACCCTGGGTTTGGTGGCTGCTCTGTGCTCGGTACCAGCCTGGTGTTTGTACCAACTGATGGCACGTGAGCAGCACCCTGGGTTTGGTGGCTGCTCTGTGCTCGGTACCAGCTGAGGAAGAATCAAACCTGCAGGTGTTGTTCCTTCCCTTCCTAGGTCTGCTCTGCAGAGTTTGCACAAGGCTTGTGAAGTGGCTCGGAGCAACAACTACTACCCAGGGAGCCTGTTCCTCACGTGGGTCAGTTACTATGAGAGCCACATCAACTCGGACCAGTCGTCGGTCAACGAGTGGAACGCCATGCAGGATGTGCAGTCCCACCGGCCAGACTCGCCCGCCCTCTTCACAGACGTGTGAGTTGGTTGGGCTGTGCTGAGCCAGAGTGTTGCACTGTCAGGGACTGCAGTCTCCAAACCAGAACACAGTTTCCACGAGAGATTGCTCTTAATTAGGTGTTAATAAGGAGAGATTTCCTGTTCCAAGTAATGAGTGGACTCCTGGTTAGGTAAATAGGAGCACTGGAAGTCTGGTCCTCCTGTGGGTCCCTTTGCTCCTTCTCCAGCCTCTCTTTTCAGTTTAGTTGTTTACTTTGGGCTTTAGGCTCTCATACCTTTGCTTCTGCAAGGTGAGTCCTGTGTAACTAATGAGAGAGGTGTGTGTACCTAGGCCTTCCTCTGCTGGTTTTGTCTTCTGTTTTCCAGGTCTGGAAGGAACAGGTTTCTTTTGACTTTGCTCATGTTCAGACCAACACGGTCTTTTTATGCTTACTCAGTTCATTTTGCAGTAAATTGAAGTGTTTATGTATGAACTTCTGAGTCTGTGAGCTCAGAAACATCCTCATGGCATCCCTCTGGTACACCTAAAAATGGGGATGTAGAGCAGTGCAGGTTTTTGTGATTCTGAGAAGCTCAGCAAGTGTGGAGCAGGATGCCTCCAGCTAACTGGTGGGATATCTGGTGATAGATGGTCCAAAACAGTGGCTGAGGTGGATAGGTAGACAATTTGGAAAGGCAAAATTTATAGACTCTTATCAATATTCAAGGTTTTTCTACCACTGTCATTAGTAATTGGTGATGGTACTGATACCATAACCTCAAAGGCAGTCTGTGTCCAGATGTCATGCCAAGTGTGAGGGCTTAAGTTGCCCATTGTGTAGGAGAAATGGCTTCACTGGCCCAGCTGCTTTCCCAGTACAACAGTGCCTTTGGGTGATTTATGTGCCCAGATATTTCCTGTTGCTGGAGTTCAGTGAGTGAATAATGATGCTAAGCAGTTGTTCAGCTGTGAACAAGTCTTCACACTTGATTGTTTTTTAATATAAGGGAGGGTGGCTGCAAAGTTCTGGCAGGTTGTCAGATTAATATTTTCTTGCAGCTTTCCATATATAAATAGATATCTAACTCACCCTTTTCCTGGTGGCAGCAGTTGAATGGTTTCCTGGGGACACTTAACTGTCATTCTCTTAATTGAGTCCTGAAATAATGTGTGAGGTTAAAAGGACCAGGAACTTTCATGGTTTTCATTTGTGAACCACCAGTTGAACACTTTTGTAGTGCCTGTGCCGTCTCCATCCTGGCAGCTTTCCAGGGAAAGAGGAAGGTGGTGCAAGATGTCCCTGCTGGGTCCCCTCTGGAGATGCTGGGGAGCCAGCCCTGTGCTGCTGCTCTGCTGCAGCTTCCCCTGGTGTTAGCCAGGCTATTTTTGCAGCTGGTGATAAGGCCCCTGGCAGCAGGGGCGGGAGGAATGCAGGGGCTTAGCTGCCCTCGTCTCTCCATGTAAGGACTTTTGGAGCTGTTACCTTTCCAAGAAAGGTAGGGAGAGGCTTAGATATTGCTCCAGAGGGTATAATGCAGCCTTCCCAATTTAAATTTTACCAAATACCAGAGGTTCTCTGGATGAGTGGATTAGGAGCATTCAGCTGGTGTCTTTCATATACAACTGGGAATCTAAACTGGGCTTTACGGTCACCTGAATTCCCTGCAGCTGAGGACATGCTGGGGGGAAGTAGAGTGAGAATCTGACACTCCACAGGGTATCCAGTCTATACAATACCTATTTTAAAAGTGCCACAAGTCCAGTTTGTTTCCCCTCCCAGTGACTGTTGCTCTCTCCTGATTAGCCCAACTGAGCGGGAACGCACGGAACGGCTAATTAAGACCAAGTTAAGGGAAATCATGATGCAGAAAGATTTGGAGAACATCACATCAAAAGAGGTGAGTGGTGAGGGAGGGAGCAGCACTGGAAGTGCTGTTGTGCACACTAGAGAGCTCTCTGTGCCATGAGGAAAGGTCAGAACAAAAGCTTCAGGTGGCTTCCCTGTGTCCCCCTCCCCACCCAGATCCGCACCGAGCTGGAGATGCAGATGGTGTGCAACCTGCGGGAGTTCAAGGAGTTCATTGACAATGAAATGATCGTGATCCTCGGGCAGATGGACAGCCCCACACAGATATTTGATCATGTCTTCTTGGTAAGTGCAACAGTGAATTCAAGAGTAGACACACCTAACACCTCTCTCTGGCTTGGCCGCTGGAGGAAGTCAGAGGAGTTCTGAAGGAGAGGTTGGTTGATCTGGAGTCATGTACTGTTAAGCAAGACACTAGTGCTGCTGAACAAGGGCAGCCTGGCCTTTTGGCTGTACTAAACTTTGCCATACAGCACCAGCCAAGCACCCTGACACTAGCAGATGGAAGGGAGAAATCTTATTTCTAACTCTTTTTCAGGGCTGTTTCCATTGATATGAGTGGTTTTGTGGCTTTAGTTGATGAGGGTGCCCACACACCAAGTTCTATATGTGTGTTTGAGAAGGGCATAACTGCAGCAAAGAGAGAGGGGAGCTGTTGGGGAGAGCTGTGTGACACTCAGGTGGAGTGATGCTAATGGTATATGGAAAGCTCTGAGCTCATGTGCTCCAGGAGGAACGGAGTAGCATAACCAGGAATCCTGGAGATAAGTCACTTAAGGAAACATAAACATTTTGCTGTTTAATGTTTTGCTTGCCTGGTTGCCTTCCATTGCTGCTGGGCCCTGTGCAATTGCTGCAGCTCCCTGTGGTGAGTCAGTGCTCCACTGGGTTTCCCAGCCCCGGAGCGTCGGACGCGGCTTTGGTTGGGCTGTCTGAGGTTGGCTCAGCTTTACACAAAGCCATTCCTCTTGGCCTTTCCAAGTGGAGAGGGCCTCTCCCAGTCTCCAGCTCAGAAGGGATGGTCTGTGTTAATGGGAGCACTCCCAGGATATCATGCTGGGGTAGAGCCAGGAAACTTAAAGCCCCTACAGTGTAATGGATTTTTTTTTGCAGACTGTGTTTTATGGAGAGGGAGACTTCATGCAGGCTCATGGTGCTGTTCCAAAGCTGTACAGGCAGTTTGGTCCACTGCAGGGCTTGGAGTCTTGGCTCTGAGTGCAATTAATGGGAAGAAGACCTTAAGGCTTGAAGGCAGCACCAAGGAGAAGAGCTGTGTGTGAAATAGAAGTGTTTGCAAAGCAGCTGCTGCAGTGGGAGCAGGGGCTGCAGTGGGAGCAGGGGCTGCAGTGGGAGCAGGGGCTGCAGTGGGAGCAGGGGCTGCAGTGGGAGCAGGGGCTGCAGGGGGAGCAGGGGCTGCAGGGGGAGCAGGGGCTGCAGTGGGAGCAGGGGCTGCAGGGGGAGCAGGGGCTGCAGGGGGAGCAGGGGCTGCAGGGGGAGCAGGGCTGCAGGGGGAGCAGCTGCTGCAGTGGGAGCAGCTGCTGCAGTGGGAGCAGCACTAGAGGGGGAGCAGGGGCTGCAGGGGGAGCAGGGGCTGCAGTGGGAGCAGGGGCTGCAGTGGGAGCAGGGGCTGCAGTGGGAGCAGGGGGAGCAGGGGCTGCAGGGGGAGCAGGGGCTGCAGGGGGAGCAGGGGCTGCAGGGGGAGCAGGGCTGCAGGGGGAGCAGGGCTGCTGGGACTGGGCACCAGCTGCACTCAGGAGTGTGTCTTTGCCCCTGAGGGCTCTGCAGGGCAAGGGGCTGTTCCCATCTAGGTGGAGGCAAGAGCACTTTGGGAGTGCTAAAATAACAAAGCAGGAAATAAGAGACCTGATGATGTTGGTAATTACGAATCAAAGGATACAAGAAAAGGCTTTCACCCTTAAGGCATTGTTCTCCATATCTGTGGAAAGTGATGGTTCCCAGGCCTGAAGTAAATTTTTCTTCCTTGTTTATAAAAGGACATGAAGCTGGAGTCTGGGGAGCTTGGGTAAATATGATCAAAATTTGTTGGCAGATACTGAATAGCAAGAACCTACATAGCCCTTCTGCACATCATGCACAGCTCTGGGCTGTGCTGGGATTGACCTGACCTGTGGCTGAAGGCAGTGGATTCTGTTGAAATCTGGCCTACCATGGCATGGAACATTTGCCCTCTAGTTCTGCTCAAATCTCTGCTGAGCCCTTGAGTGGTGTCTTCATTATGATGATTTTTCTTTGACAGTAATTCAGTTTGGGAAGAACCAGTTGCATTTTGTTTGCTGTATTCCTGAAATGTCAAGGCAAGGCCACAGACTTGTCCCCAGTAGCTGCCAGACAGATCCACAGCCCTTGGCTGAGTGTGCTCCTGGACATGCTGTGGGTGGCCAGAATTGTCTGTGAGTCAGAGCTCTGGGAGCTCCCCCATCTCAGACTCAGGGTGCCTGTGCAGGCTTCCTGGGCAAGCAGCAGCCCATCCTCTGGGTGGACACTGCTGCTGCTGCTGCAAGCCTGGGACATTCTTGCTCTCAGGCTGAGGGTGGGTGTGTTCCAAGGGCCTGGCTGTGCCTCTCCTGGCCCTGGGGCAGTGTGGGAGCCACAGGCAGGGCTGCTCTGCACTGATGGCATTGCTGCCTGGGTGCCTGTTGCTTACTCATCTGAACCATCTTTCCATTTGGGAGCCATTTTAGGCAGGGAGAGCAGATGCTTGTGCACCTTAAGTTTTGAAGGCAGAGTGGTTTTGTGTTTGAGCAGGAAGCAAGCAGCCTGGAGCCCTGTGTGTGCTGCAGAGAACAGGGCTAGCTGGCCAGGGTTAAATGTGTTCATGTCTCTGCTCACACAGCTTTGAACTTGGAGAGATGTAACCCAAGTGAGCTTAAGGTGGTGCTGCCTTTGATGTGCCAGATGGGTGTTTTGTGTATAAAGAGCACCTGGATGGCTTTTAAATGCAGGCAGTTTCTCTTCTGTGTGGCAGAACTGGCAGCAGCCTCCAGGGAAAGGGTGGAGTTGTCTTGTCTTGCTGAATTTGATTTGTCAGCAGTTTGCAGACAGTGCCAGCATATGGTGCTGGGCCCCTGCTTTGCAGAGCTGCTTCTTGTTTCCAAAGAGATCTGGTTAATGGAGCGAGAGAAGGTGCTGAACATCAGCCCTGGTGCCACTGTTCTGTGTACCCCTGTGCTCAGACCCCCAGCTATCCAACACCTGGCTGGGCAGCCTCCTCCTCCAGTTCAGTGCTGGCAGTCCCTCCCTCCAGCAGTTGCCTGGCCATGCCTTCCTTCTGCCTGATGTGTCTCTTTGCATCGTTTCCCTGCAGGGTTCAGAATGGAATGCCTCCAATCTGGAAGACTTGCAGAACAGAGGGTAAGTAGCTCCAGGCCATCAGCTCAAAAGCCTTAACACTTGTCTAAGCAACAAGCTCTCCTCCATACCTGCTGTGTAACCTCAGTCTTACTAAGGGATTTGCAGATCCAAACAAGCTCTTGCTTCCTGCAAACTCCATGTCCCACAAGCAGGCACCCTTAAAGTACAAAACTCTTAGTCCCTGACCTTGACTGATGTCCCCAAGGAGAACAAAGGAAGGCAGCAATCTCATGGCTATAAGTAGTAAAGCTGCAGTTCCTGCCCATGTTTGGCTCTGTGCCCACAATCCCAGCCCCCTGTTCTGGACTGATTATGGAGGCACAGCCAAGTCTGGACCCACAGGAGGGAGAGCAGGGAGAGGAGCACTTGCTGCTGGGAGTGGGGCCCAGGAGGAGGTGAAGCCCTGGAGCTCTCTGAGCACTGATGGATTCTGCTGCCTCCTGCCCTGTCTGCCTTTCAAGCTTAGGCTTAGAGTGTCCTCCTCTAGGCCAGGTGGATCTAAGCACTAAGACTTTGCAATTAAATCACTGCTTATAACTTTGGCTCATTTGTCCCAGTCCAGTGGCAAAAAGTAATCATGCTGCTGAATTGGTAGCATATTTCTGTACCTCAGAAATTCAGCTTGGGAAAATGGACTCTTCTTGCTGAGCTCAAGGTCTGCTACAGTTAATCCTTGAGTCCAGCAGGTCCTACTGGACTGCCAGCAATGTCATACCTGCTTGGGCAAAGGGATGTCCCTCCCTTGCAGTGCCCTTGTTCTGTCTGATATCCCAGCATGAGTGTATTTCATAAGCATCTCACAAGTAACCCTCAGGGCTAAAAATACTGAGTGTAGTGTACATAAATACCATATGCTTTCTCTAGCAGTTTCCTTTCCAGAAAATTTAGGCATAAGAGATAAATCCTCCCCAGTGGCTTGTTGTTTGTTACATCTCTCTGTAGTTATTTTCTGCATTTGTTTAGCTGTGCTGTTATTTAAGAGCTTATGGCTTCCATCTTACTGTGTTTTTGGTGCAGCAGAAGGAGAGATTCAAAAGGGCTTTCAGAAAGTGTGCAGTCATGAATTGAACAGCCTGTGAGGGGCTCCTGTGACACAAGTGCTGCTGACACATAGAACAGAGGTGGTGGGCACTGTTACCTGACATACTGCAGAGGAAGTTTCTCTCCAGCATGGATGACAGTCCTGTTATCAGGCACTAAACTGCTCAGCAAAACCTTTTGTCTGTGTTAGCTGCTGGTTCTTTATGTTAATTCCTGGTTTCCCAGAAGTTTGTTCAAGGCTGCATTTTCAAATGCCCCTTGCAAAGCAGGGCAGGGCAGTGTGACATCCATCCCTCTGAACTCGCCGTGTTCCTCTGTCTGTGCAGGGTGAGGTATATCTTGAATGTGACTCGAGAAATAGACAACTTCTTCCCTGGGCTCTTTGAGTACCACAATATTCGGGTTTATGATGAAGAAGCAACAGATCTTCTGGCTTACTGGAATGACACCTACAAGTTCATCTCCAAGGCAAAGTAAGTTTTTTCAGGTTAGAACATGTGCATTTAGAAGGTGTATACTAAGCATTTTATGTTTTCCTGCTGATTTTTGTAACTGCTTTTCCTCCTTGCCTGCCTGGAATCAGAGCATTTTCATTTTGTGGGTTTCTGTCTAAGTAGCCAGGTGAAGGTTTTCAAACACCTGGTTAAAGCAGTGCTGATCTCATTCAGCTAGTTAATTGTAAGCTAATAATAAACTGTCAGAAGTTTGCAGTAGAAGAAAATCTCTGTGCTAGAGGCTGCCCTGAGCTGCTCAGTGTCTTCCTGGGATGCGTGTCTGAACTGTGACATCATGTTTGTGGGATAGATGCTCCTTTTATTTGGAATACTGCTTGTTCCAAGCAGACCATTTGAGCTGAGCTCAAGGATGCCATGTTAGTCTTTAGAGGTCTTCATAAATCTCTGCGTTTGTCCACTTTGCAGTAACACCTTCAGAAGTGCTACTGTAACAAAAACTTTAAGGATATTAATAAGACCTTGTTCTTACTGTCTTTGTGGGTCTTGCTCTAGTTTGTAAATTGGATTATCAGATCACGTCCCAGACTTCAACAGTGGCCAGAGTGTTGAAAACACATTTGATAATGCTCTGACAAAGAAGTCGCTGTTTCCTTAAGCTTCTCAGAAGCCTTTTCTGTTTCATGATCCCCTTTTGTCTTTCTCCTGCTTCAGGAAGAATGGCTCCAAGTGCCTGGTGCACTGCAAGATGGGGGTGAGCCGCTCGGCATCCACGGTGATCGCCTACGCCATGAAGGAGTACGGCTGGAACCTGGACCGCGCCTACGACTACGTCAAGGAGCGCCGCACCGTCACCAAGCCCAACCCCAGCTTCATGCGGCAGCTGGAGGAGTACCAGGGCATCCTGCTGGCCAGGTGAGGGGAGGGATGGGCCTGATGGTCCATGCCGAGGTGTAACACTGGAATGGTTGGCTCCATTGGTTTAATTAGAGCTTCCATCAGTGTGTTATGTAAGCTCGGGATCGTCTTGGGAATCACAGTGCTCTGTTTCCATGGGTTGTCTCAGCCTGGGAAAACAGGTGTGACAAAGAGCTTTTAGGAGGCTCTCTGACTTCTACAATGTCTGTTTTTTGGAGAGTAGCATCCCATGAAGTGCTATCTGAGTGCAGCATTCAGAGCTGTGCAGACTCCAGCAGGGATAAATGATGTCCCCATTGCTTGTAACATCACTTGGCAGGGAGCTCACTTTGTCTCTATCACAGCCCCACAGCTCCCTGTTGAACATGCCCCTCCTCAGCAGCTGGTCTGGTTTTATTTAGATCCCTTGGGTAAGTGTTGGTGTGAAGGGGAGGGGACAGGATGTTCTGAGCGTTGCAACAACGGTATTTATTCCTGCCTGGAGTCCTGAGGCTGCTCTGGAGCTGGGCCTGGGTATGGGCAAGTGTGTTGTAATTCCCAAGCTATCACCTGACTAGCAAAAAGACATAAATATTGCATAAATATTCAAACTGTGTTAAGCAATGTCTTCCCATGATCAGCTGGAAGGAGACAGTGATACTCTGTTTTGCCACATTACGGTGCTTTGTTTGGGATCCTGGTGTGCTTTTCCAGGGAGCAGATCTACAGCAAGCAGAGTTACCCAGGCTGAGCCTCCTGCCACAGGAGGACCAAAGTAAAAAGTAAATTTCAAAGCTTCTTGGTGCTGTTGGAAGGTGTTTCCTTATTACAGAATCATTTAGGTTGGAAAAGAGCTTTAAGATCGTGGAGTCCAACCAATGCCCTACCACTGCCAAGCCCATCACTAAACCCTGTCCTCGAGTGCCACATCTACATGTCTTATGTGCTGTTATTTACAGCAGCTCAGGCACTCATCCCCCCTGTAGGGCTTGTTTCACTTCTGTCCCCTGCTTAGTTCTGTCCTTTGGAATCTGTTCTATCTACTTGCAAAGATCTCCCTTCCCTTTTGTTCTAATGACTTACCCTTCCTCCTTTGCTCTCCACCGGCTCCCAGCAGACTGACTGTCTTTGCTGCTGGGCCAGGTTTGAATTCCCAGTTTTTACACCAAACCCTTGGTGTAAGCTCCCCTCTTTCCCCCTCTGCACAGGTAAGTGACCTGAGAGCTCCTCCCAGCTTATTCCCTCCCCAGGTGCACCCACAGGATCTTCCTTCTCCACCTCTTCCCACGCCTGCCTTCCTCTCCCTGTGTTTCCCAAACACTGACTGCCACAGCGACCTTTTTCTCTCTAAAAAGCAGCCAAGTAGTATCAAATCTCAGGACAGATGAGAGTGGAATAGATATTTTAAAAAATCATGCTCTTCTGGACTGAAATCCTTTGAGACAGACACTACACCTGCCTTTGGTGCCTCGTGACACCCAACATGCTGCTGGCACTGGTCAGTAAAGGTCAGTGCTAACTCTGGGCTAGAGTGACCTGACCAGTGTGGTGTGCATTGAGCAGACTGGGAAATTAGATCTCACTGGGGTGGACTGGATGGAGGAAAAGAACCTTTTTAGATGTGAAAAACAGGTGGGTGAACACCTGTGAGGAGCCCTGGGCTGGCAGCAGGTGGTATCTCACATAGATGACCTGAGACCAGCTCAGGTGGTTAGAGCTGGTGCTGGTAATGCCACGGTTGTGGTTTCAGTCCCTGGAAGGGCCATTCACTGAAGAGATGGCCTTTGAGATCCTTACTGGTCCTTTCCAACTCAGGATATTCTGTGATCTTAAAGCCCTCAGCCCTGCAGTTGGTTTAGCTAATCTGCCAGTCTGGCACACTCTGTACAAACGTTTTGATGAAGGGTAATTTTTTCTCCTGTCTTGTAGTATTTTATTTTTCAGAGGTAAATATTTTCTTGCTGCTGTCATTTATATGGTGTGTGGCTCCCCTCCCACTGAAGCCACACCACTGCTCCTGACCTACTCTGCAAGTCCCTGTACAATGGCACAAACAGAATTACTTGTGAGGCTTTAAAAAATGCAAGAGCAGTGCATTACATCTGTGTAGGATGAAAAAGCCTGCAGTAAATGAAGCTTCTCTGAAGCCAGCAATGTCCCCCCCGTGCTGAAAGAACAGTCCCTCTTATGCAGTTCCCCTCTTGGCTCCAAACTGCCCTTTTTCCTCCTTCTCTGTGTTATTCAGCTTTGCCCTCTGGCTGCCTTGTTTATTGCTGTGGTATTCCAGGACAGGTAAAAAAAAAAACAAAACCAAAAAAACAACAGATTGCCACTCATGTGACTGCTCCGATTTCAGGGGGAGGTATGTGAGGGCAGCCATGTGCTCACACTATCCAGTTACGGTTTTGTGTTGGGGTTATGGCAACTGGGATATGTTTTCCAGCTGTAAAATGAAAACCCCCTGCCTGCTTTTAGTCACAACAACAAGCATGTTTTGCTCTTTGGGACTGTCATACTTCCTGGCTTTAGTTAAACTGTCCCCTCCCTCTGTTCATAAACACAGCAAGGCTGAGCCAAACCTCTTTCTGATACTAGTCATGGATAAGTTACAGGAAAACAGTGACTGGGATCTCCTGTGCCTTGTGCAGCTTGTGAATCAACAGCAGTAGTTTCATACCCAAGAACTGGTGAGAGATGTGGGGGGCTCCTGATCCAAAGCTGGTGTGGGCACAAGCACCAGGAATGTTGCCCAGGAAAGTCAAGATGGTTCTGGGAAGGGACAGGACTCCTGTTCTCTGACTCTGCTTCAAGCATGTCATGCAGTTCGTAAGACTGGAGGAAGTGTGAGGTTGGAAGCTGACACAGCACAGCTCCCAGTGGTGCTTGACATCTGTTTGGATTCTCAGATTGGTGCCAATCAGGTTTGGTTTGCTCATGCACGGGGTAATTTTGGCTTTAAAATTCAGATGTGCTGCAGAGAGCTGGGTTGGAGCACTGAAGTGCCCTCAGAAAACATCAACAGGTCCCCAGGTTATATCAGCAAAAATCTCTAATATCCCATACAGAGCCCCAGCAAGAACCTGCCTCAGGGACAAGACTGTTTCTGCTGCCTTTGTCAAACTGTGCTCCAAAACCCAACAGAGAGAGCTCATGCACCCCTGAGCCGTGTCTTTGGCCTCTGATCCTGATCCACCTCTCCTCTGAAAGGGCCTGATTCTGCCCTGTGTCACACGTGAAAGTTGCTACTCATTATGGGGTTGGAAACCTAAATCTGCAATGGGTTATTTTCCTTAGCTGTTGGGCACCCACAACTAAACTGACACATGCTAATTAGCTCAATAGCACCTCTTAATTAACTTAGTGCAGCCCGTGGATGTGTCTGGGAGCACCTGCTCACACTAGCAAGGTACTGAGGGGTTTTGCAAGGCCTCCTGCAGCTCCAAGGAGGTTTCTGCGGTTTCTGTGTTCCTCCTAGGGGCAGTGGGTGGAAGCACATCCCTGTGCCCGGCAAACCCTGGCACGCTGGGGTGCCTCTGGGGTTCCACGGGGAGGAGTTGCCTCCGGGGCTCTGTGTCAGCCTCGCTGCGTGGGCTGGGGGTTTGGCAGGTGGAGGTGAAGAGGGTGATGCAATGTCACTGGCAGCTGCTTAGAGCTTCCTAAAGGGACTTTCCAGGAGCTGGAGAACTCCTGAGCTTCCTTCCTGTGGAAGGTGGGTGTGGTGTGGGCTGTTAGTTCACTGTTGAGGATGTCTTTTGTGTTTTACACACACCCATGTCCACTCACCCCACCCTGTCCCTTGGTCACCAGAGCCAGTTACTGGTCACTGAAGCTACTCAAAGGAGGAGCCATGAGGGAAATTGGATTTCATTCAGTGTCAACCACCCACTTGTGTCCAGGACAAGGGATCCTGTCTCTTCTGGTCATGGCTCACTTGCTAGAAAATGGAAAGGTGTTTTCTGGCTGAGAAAGGAGCACACTGTGTAGTTGATTAAACATGGCATTTGTTGAGTGGACTGATCCAACACTGCTGGGGAACAGGCGTGTGAGGAACAGGATGGTGCTGTGGGATCTGGGTCCTGGGAAGTGACTCGTTGTTGGATCAACTTCTCCCATTCTCCCACAGTAGGTTTGGCCCTGAACTGTTCAGGTGGAGCTGCAGCTGGGATCAGTTTGGCACAGTTTTTCATGTAGGTTGTATCCTCTTACAACAAGGTGGGTCTGGCTGTGGCACATGAAAACTGCTGAACGTTTTCTTGCTTTCCTTCCTGCAGCAAACAGCGGCACAACAAGCTGTGGCGCTCACACTCGGACAGCGACCTGTCGGACCACCACGAGCCCATCTGCAAGGCTGGGCTGGAGCTGGGCAAGAAGGACATCACCACCTCAGCTGACCAGATCTCAGAGGCAAAGACCAACGACAACCAGCAGCCCGTGCCCCCCATGTACCCAGCTGAGCTGGACAGGGAGCAGCAGCTCCCAGAGGACGCAAACATGACGGAGGATGTGTGTGTAAAGGAGAGAAGGATCCACTTAGAGTTTACGTGCCGAGACTTCCACACTGAGCAGATGGAGGACAAGCTGAACCTGAACAATATCAATGGCTGTACGGCAGGGTGCTGTGTGGACTCTGTTCCCCCTGATAACTGCCACACTTCTGAGGCCTTAATGCAGCTGCAGCACCCCTTGGAAATAACGGAGTTTCCTGACCTGACAGTGGATGATCTAGAAAAAGATGCCCTTAAGCCTGATATGAACGTGCACTTGGTTCCCATGGATGAATTCACTTCATGCTTGAAAGACTTTTCCCAGTCCCCAAACCAAAATTCCCCAAGTCTCCAACAGAATCCTCAGCCCGAAGTGACAGAGCTCAGTACAGACAGGATCGATTTTGTCAGTGCTTTGGGGAAATTTGTGGAGCTTTCCCAGGAGAGCCGGTCCCGCACCTGCTCCCACTCCAGGCCAGAGGAGCAAGGCAGTGGAAGGAATGGAGTCTCCAGGGTGCCCGTGCTGGAAGTGCCACCTGCTGTGGATGGGGGTGCAGATGCTCGAAGGAACAGCCCTGGAAACTCTCCTCAGGCATCAGATGACTCTTCCACAGATGAAGAACAACAAAAGGTTAAAATAACTTCCTTGTCTTTATAGGAACTGCTGTTTAAACCTGTCCATGGGCAGTTCTGCTGGGGGGGTTGTGGATGGGATTTTCTAGCCCTGCTTTCACTGGACAGGATGGCTGTTTGGGGAAGGATTGCTGCATGCTTCCCTCTTCCTTCACTTTTAGATACTTGCCCTTTTCTGCACTTTTTCCTTAAACATCAGTGTGCTGGCATTGGCAGGGCACTGGCTGAGCTGACCTTGACCTGACCTGCTGTACTGTTCTCATGAGAAACTTATTTTTGAGTTTTGCATCAGGAGAGCAGAAAGGTGGGACTTGACCCACTAATGCAGCTGGACCCTGCACAGCCAAGCCCAGCCAGTGTCCCAAACCTGCATGGATATTTATCTGACTTGACAAATCCACCAAAGAATGGGGCAAAACTGGCTCCTTTCCCTGGTTGGGAAGCACCAGCGTTGGGGTAGTAAATCAAGACAGATGCAGAGCTTCCACTGCTGGAGGAAGAAATGAGCCTGTCCAGATCTGGAGTGATGGGATTGGACATGTCATGGCTCACTTCTCTCCTGGGTAGAGAGGTGGTCCTGAACAAAATTTAGTAACCTCTAAATTTAGGTAATTGCTTTTCAACCTCCAGGACTCTTAACAGGGATTGATGATGTCTGGGGCCATCATTTTCTGGGAGCCTCTCTTATTTAAATTTCATGCTGCATTGCTTGAATCCTTTCCATCTCCATGTGAGGCAATAAGGCTCTTCCAAATATAATAGGCCAATGTTTTTGCCAGGGCTTGGGCAGTGTCTGTGGGGAGGGGGAGCCTCTCTGGCCATTTTCCTCTGGGACACCAGAGCATTTCAGCACTCAGTCATTCTTTTTGTTGTATTCCTGTTCCCTCCGTACGTGAACAGAATCTGTCTCAGTTCAAAGCTGCACTTCTGGCAGCATTAGGATGCTTTTTGTTAACTGGATTTTTCTTTATTATAAAAAAAAAGATAAATTTTCCTTGGAGTTTGTGACAATTAAATACAAGTTCTTAAATCTCAGTGTAAGTGAAAATAGTGAAAATCCAGCCTAGAATACATTAAATTCAGTCCCAGAGACAGTAATGCTTTTCCATTAGTGACCACTGCTGTTGTGGTCTATCTCCACAGACTGGCACATGCACTTTTATTCCTTCAGGATGTGTACCCCTATCTCCTTTAAGCTGCTGCTGTTGTGCTGTGTCAGCACAGCTGATCCACTTTGTAATTCTGCTGTTTGTGTGTTGCAGGAGGTCCCTGAGCTGCCCAGTGCAGCTCATCTCACAAGATCCCACTCAGAAAATGCCATTTCTGTGAAGGAAATCATCACAGAGATCGAGTCAATCAACCAGGGAGCAGGACCTGGCCAACAGAAAGAGGACTCAGCCAACCTCAGCCAGACACCAAAGAGGAACACGGTGCATGACCTGCCAGTGGAGGGGATTTGGGCATTAGAAAGGGTGGAACAGAGCGAAGGGGCACACCAGGAAAAGGAGAAGGACCCTCTGCCAGCCGAGCAAGAAGCTGCCCCCTCCCTGCAGGTGTCTTGTGCTAAATCAGACCTGGAGGAAGGCGGCTCTGTGGGGGAGCAGCAGGAGCCTCGTGGCTCCATCAGCCCCGAGCCCAAGTGGTGTCCTGGTTCTGTCCGGAGAGCCACTCTGGAGCTGGAGGAGCGCCTGAGGCAGGAGCAGCAGCAGCACCAGCACACACCCCCAGTGTGCCCCTTGCCCACCCGCAAGAACTCCAGGAACGACTGCCCTGCCGCTGAGCTGCTGCCGCGGGGCAAGAGCGAGGAGCCAACCCTGGAGCTGCCCCTGGAGGGGCACAGCCCACAGGGACAGGGCACTGAGGAGCCACTGCTGGCCCCTGGGGCAGAGCTGCCTGCAGGCACACACCTGCCTGCCCCTCTGGGCCCCCCTGTGCAGGAGTCCCTGTCTGCAGAGCACAGCCCAGGGCGGGAGGCAGCACAGCAGCACAGGACAGTGGTCGCGTTTGACGGGACGGGGGAGCCATCACTGCCCTCCCTCCTCCCAAAGAGAATCGAAATCATCGAGTACACTCCCACGGTCAGGTCTGCAGAGCAGTGCCCCAGCACAAGCTGCCAGCAGGGCAGGCTGGCCACAGCCATCCCAGCTTTAGATGAAAACTTGAACCCTTCAGTGTGCTTGGAGGAGGCTCCAGCCTGTCTCGGAGCTCTGGTGGATCTCCTGCCACCGGGGCACGTGGTGTGCAAGCAGACCACCTTCACCACGAGCAGCCCCAGTGAGGAAGGTGGTAGGTTATCTACTCACCTTGGTGCTGCCTCTTCTTCTGCCCAGGTGACCTCTACACCTTCAGCCAGCCTCGAGTGCTCTCCTTATCCCTACACAATTCACCTGGAAGGTGTCACTGAGCAGAGCACAGGTACAGACGATGAGCCGGTCATGCCATGTGGTGCCGAGGGAGTCACAGCTCTGCTGCTCAGGGACAGACCCAGACCTCTCTGCGGGGGCAGTGCTGGCCTCTCGAGGCCGCTGAGCAGCGAGGACCTCACCAGGCAGCGTGCTGGGAACACGGACCTCCTGGGCAGCTCATTGCCGTGCTGCAGCCTCCAGCACAGCCCCCGCAGCCGCAGCAGCCCCGGGCTGGTCAAGCAGCGAGCCAGGGAGATCGAGGCTCGGCTCCGGCACGCAGGGCTCACCACACCCTCCCTCATGAAACGCTCGGCATCCTTGGCCAAACTGGACTGCCTGGACCTGTGCGAGGACGACTTATACGAGAGGGACTCGGCCTGTTCCAACGCCAACCCGGTGCTCCTCACCTGCACTGCCCTCGGGCGAGGCGCTTGCGGAACAGGGCTGGAGAGGAGCTTGGAAGGCACCTGTGGAAAGCATTGCCTTTCCTCCCCAGAGCCCACGAAGCATTTTGTGGAGCAGCTCAGAACAGCCGAGTGCATTGCCCAGAGCAGGCCGGTGGAGAGGCCGCTGGCTCAGTACGCCAGAGAGTGCAGCTCCAGCCAGCAGAGCCTGTGCCCCGGCACGGCCCCAACGTGGACTCGCTCCCAGGAGGGTCCTGCGCTGCTCCAGGGGCAGGTCCTGGACTCCTTGTCTGCAGCTCAAGGTCTGGCTGTCACACCTCGGCAGCAGCACGGCAGAACTCACCCTCTGAGGAGGCTCAAAAAGACCAATGAAAAAAAGCGGACAACCAATCCCGTCTACAACACGATGTGATCCTGGGCCCTTGGCTGTGATTTCTCACTCAGAACCCATGGTGTTGCTTTCACACAAGGGGCAGGTGTAATATAAGGAACATGCACTTTATTGGTTAATTTTATATATATTGTCCTTTTACTGTTCCTGGCGCATGTAGGTGTGGGTTGGTTCTTCTGTGTGTGACTCTGACTGCAGGACTGTTTGGGTTTTTTTAAGTTTTTTAACTCAGATAACCTCAAATGTTCTTTTGGTTTTGTTTTTAAGTTTGTTTTAAAAGAACACCTTTATCATGGAAAAATTGATGTTGGCTTGCTTGGCAAGGTGGAGTTTTGCTTAGAACCAGATCCTAGTTCCAAACTTGAATTTTCCCCATGCCTTGAAATGGTGCTGGGCAGTTGGTGGGGTGGGAGCCCCTGTAAATGTGAAGGCTGTGCCAAGGTCCCTTTGGCCTTTTTATTTCTGCAAACTGGAACTCCACCATGCTGGCAGATCCCTCTAAGAGCTGCCTCAGGACAAACCCTCTGGGTTGTTGGGCTGGTGCTTCCCCAGAAGGGGCACACAGAGGTAAATCCTCCCAAGGGATGGGCTCCAGTGGCCCTGGGCAGCACCAAGGCCTGCACTCCTCACCTGCTGTGAGAACAGAGCCCTGCTGTGTGGTGAGGTGGGGCAGAGCTTCTGCAGGGGCTGCCAAGCTCTCCTCTACCCCCAAGCCAGAGTGTTCTTTTAAAATAAACACCTCATTAGGGTTTTAACCCTCCCATTACTTGAATACTGCTGTGGGCCTTCCAAGTTCATGGCCATATCATCTGTCCTCTGCTCTCCTGCTGGCTCCTCTCTGCCCAAAAGCTTTCCCTCTCCCCTCTGCTGTGCTCACAGGCATTTCTGGTTGCTCCCAAATCTCAACCTGTTGGCATTGTTACTTGACATACTGCCCTTAATGCAAAGCTTTGTCCTCTCTGCTGTCACTCCCAACTCTCAACCCAGAGGGAAGATCTTTTCTGGAAGTTTTTTGATTTTTGTTTTGTTTTATTTTGTTTTTTTCCTAAATTGTATATATGATATTTATATGAGGGGGTTTTTGTTGTTGTTTCTATGGGTTTTTTTAAAAAAAGGGCAAGACTGCATTCTGTAAACTGGAAAACAAACCCACCTGACTCTAACTCAGTGCTGTTCATTGTGATCTGCACAGACATGGGAGTGGATTTGACATTGTAATTGTTTTCCCTTTCCAAAAGTGAGCCTCGATGCCAGCCTTTGCCAAACATGTCCCTTCTGCTGCAGTCCTGTGTGAACCCCTGTTACCCACTGGGAGGGGCACTGTGTGTCTGCCTGTCTCCCTCCTGCCTCAGCTGGGTTCCAGAAGTGCCAGTGGCACGTGGAAAGCCGTCAGCAGGTTCTAAGCCATTCTGCAGGTTCTTGCTTCCCTGGAGAAACTGTTTGAAGGGTCTGCTCCAAATTTCAGCAAGTTGTTTAGTGGTTTCTGAGCAATTTGGCTAAACCAAAGCTCCTCATTTGCAGCTGTGTGTATCAGCAAGTTGTCCATGTGCAGTAGGAGCAAGGGAAAGGCACTTGGACGTGACAGGGGAGTTTTGGGTCCTGTTTGCAGCCCTGTGGCAGGTCCTGTCTGAGCTGGTGTTTGGCTTGTGCCCAGACCTGCCCTCTGGGGAGGAATGAAGCGCAGAGAAGATGCAGAATGGCTCCAACTGCTGCAGCCCAGCATGGAGAGGACATGGTGTGGGAGGAGCAGCAGCCCAGGCTGTGCCTAGAAAGCAGCACTGATGTTGCAGAGCCTTGTGGTCTCTGATGGGACAGACTCACCTTGAGCTGGAGAGGAGAGCCCAGCACCAGAGCGCTGTGGGGTATTGGGAAGCAGCACGTGCCTGCCCTGGGAAAGGGGTGTCCATGACCCCCAGCTGGCAGCAGAGGGCAAGGTAATCCCACCTTCTTCCCTCCTGTAGCTCCCAGGGATCCTCCTGTGCTGCTTTGCAGCCCAGGCACAGGTCTGTGAGTTCACCTGTCCCCAATAGCCACCAGCACTATCCCTCCCTTTCCAAGGAGCTTGAGCTCTGGGGGGATCTTGCTGCCTGTGCTCGCTGTGGGCTGGAGCACAGCCCTGTCTTGGGTCAAATACCGTGTCATCCCAGGCCATTTCAGTCACTAGAAGTCACCTAAACCCCTGGCCTGGGAAGCCAGTTACTTCTTTGGAACACTGAAAGACATGTGGCTTCTCCTAGCCTGCTCCAGCTGGCTCCAGAGCTGGACAGACACTGTGGAAAGGCCAAGTGGCTCACAACATCTTGTGAAGGACAGATTCAGTCCTTGCCTCCCCCACAAATGTCTCCAGGCTTCCCTGCCCACTGTTCTGGCCCCAAAGACATGCCTGCCTGCCCCTCTGCAGGCAGAAGGGGTGAGTTGCCTCCAAGCCTGCCCTGAGCTGGAGGAAGCAGGTTTGGCTGTCAGCATGTCCTGGGGACAAGGATCTGCTGGGCAGGGGAAAGCCCTGTGTAAAGTTTGTTCCCTTGAGAAGGCAGAAGGTGGAGGAGAAAGAGGATTGGGTTTCTTGGCCCAGCTTCATCTCAGGAGAACGCCCTCAGGGAAGGGTGTTCTGTGCAGACCAGAAATGGCTGCTTCCTTCCAATACTCTGGGTGCTTCAGCTGGAGAGAGCAGCAAAGGGCCAGAGGCCCCTGCAGGGAGGTGCTTTGCTGTCCCTGTGTTCTGGGCTCTGGCCCAGCACAAGGTGTTTCTCTGGGAGGGCTGTGGACAGGGAGAGGGAGTCAGGGGTGATGTCTCTTGCAGAGTGATGAAGGCCTTGGAGGTCTGGAGGCTCTGAGCAGGATGGCAGGACAGGGACAGACTGAAGGGGCCTGGACCTCCTTATCAGTGTCTGGGCAAGGAAGCCACCGAGTCCCTGGCATCAGAGGTCACAGCCTGGGGACAATTGTCCCTTTCTCTGTGCTGGTAGCTCAGGGGAGGGTGGCAACTCCCTCCTGGTTCCTGTGGCCACCCCACAAGAGCTGCTTGTGACCCAATGAGCACTGCAGGGTGCAGCCCCTCCAGGATGCTCAGCAGCTCACAAGCCCTCACAGAGAGGGTTTAGGAGAAACGTGTTTTAAGGGCATTTTTGTACAAAGCAACTGTTGCTTGGTCTCTGGCGCAGCCTCTCGGAGGACGCTGTATTGTTTACATTGATCCTGTACACCCTCCCAGCCACCACCCTGTCCCGGCTGCCCTGTCTGGGCCGTGTGAGCCTCGCACAAACCCATCCCCTGGGCCTGCACTGGGCTGGCACTGCGTTCTGTTGCACTCGGTGGTGCGTGTGTGTGTCTATGTCCGAGTGTGTGTGTGAGTGTGTCTGTGTTTGTGTGCATGTGTGTGTGTGTCCAGTCTGCTTGAGAAGTGGTGACATGTTCAAATCTCTCCCCTTTTGGCCCTTTCCCCGGGCACGGTCCCAGTGGGTGGCAGGAGGTGACGCTGCTTCTGGGTGGCTCGGATGTTGAAGGGAGCAGGGATCAGCTCCGTGTCCCTGTGCCAGCAGCAGCCTGGTGGAAGGGACCCCACACCAGCTCCGGGGCCCTCCTGGGCGGGCTGAGCTGCCTGGAGCCCGCGGGCACCGTCACTGCACCTGCCCGGGGGCTGCAGGGGCCTCGCAGCTCTCCCAGCGCTGGCAGGAGGAGCTGTTCCTGCTGCAGGTCCCTGTCCCTCAGGGTGTGTCCTGCCTTAACCTGGTCCTGGCTCCATGCAAACCCCCCACTGCTCCCAAAGGGAGGGCCCCCAAGCCCTGGCTGGTGTGGGGCACAGGCAGGGTCTGGCCTGGCACACAAGGGCCCGGGCTGGGCCTCCAGCAGTGCTGCCAGAGGTGCTCCCAGCCCAGCTGCAGCCATCTCTGTTGGCACAAGAGAAGGTGCCAGTGCCTTTTATTTTCTCTTTTGGAGATGTGATGTCCGTGTGCTGGTTTGTAGGGATCGCCCAGGGTGGCAGCTGGCAGTGGGGCTGCAGAGCAGGGAGGGGAGGGAGTGCTTCTGTCTGCCCCTCCTGGATCTTCCTTGGTGGCTGGGATTGTCCCCTTTTCCCCTAAAGACTCTATGACCGATGTGCTCAGCTGTTTTTAAATGTGAACTTGTGCACTGATGTGCAGATTCAATGTTATTGTTACCGGATGAATAAAACTTTATTTTGAAGATGACATGAGTGTGTGGCCTCCTGTTTGGGGGGTTGGGGGCAAGGGGTGAGCTCTGCAGCTCTCGGAGCTCAGGCCAGCACTGGGGATCTGAAGAAGGGAGGGGAGGGTGGGTCCATCCTGTGCCAAGGGATGGAGCTGTGCTTCCAAGCAAGATGTACTTCCACCTCCTACTGCAGTTGCAGGGAAGATGCCAGAGGTTGTGTATGTAAAACTTGGGATGCTACGGGCACCCTCCCTGTGCTGCTGCAGGCAGAGGAGCTGTGGGGAGGGTCCTGGGCTTTAAGCTCCAGGGGGGATGTGAGGTTTTAGCTACATGGTGGATACTCAGCCAGACCCACCATGGTCAGCAGAGGAGCTGAGCCAAACCCAAGCACCAAATAAGCAAAAGGGGATCTCTGCACTGGGAAACAGCCTGTCTTGGGTCAGTTGGTGTTACTCCTTTCTGTCCCATTGTGGCAAGAAAGTGTGGTGCAAAAGGGGCTCTGTGGGCTCCCCCTGGCCTCGCTGTGTGCAAGGGGGTACTGAGAGAGCCAAATCCCTCAGGGCTCAGCCTTGCTGTCCAGGAAGCTTCCCACGGGGCTGAGTGGGCACCAGGATATGGGCCCAGGGTGCAGGGCCATCGCTGTGGAGCTGGCAGTGCCTCGAGTGTGCCCCATCCCTCCCTGCTCCTCCCAGCACCAGCTGGGAAAGGCTTCTCGGGGCTTTTTCTCCAGTTGCTGAGGATGTGGCTTGAAGCTGGAGACACAGAACACAGGGCTTGCTCCATCCCCAAAGGCAGAGTGAGCCAGGGCCATGGTGGGGTGGGGTGAGGGGTGTCTCTGCACCCCCCTATCCCTCCCTGCCACCCCCTTGGCCGGGCAAACAAGGATGTCACATTTTCCCTGCCTTTTTGCCAGCTGCCCCCTCCTGCCCGCTCAGCCAATGCTCGTCCAGCTCCACATGGTGCCCTTGTAGGGTCCAGGGCTTTGCTGCCTTTCCAGGAACCACAGTTCCCCTCCCTCTGGTCCCTGAGCCCTACAATCCCTTAATCCCCTTGGGCCGGGGCATCCCTGCGGGAATGGGCTTCACTAAATCCCAGATCTGGCTTCTGGATGTGCCTGTGCCCATCCTGCTGTCCCGGGCCGGCGCTGACTCCGTGGGGTTTGCAGACCCCCCTTCTCCTGGGGCAGGTGGGCACCCTATGGGGTGCAGGGAGCCCCTGTGGGGCTGGGCTGGCCCCGGCGTGGGGAGAACCCATGGCAGGGTCACAGTCCTGGGCAGAGGTGACCCCTGGAGCTGTGACAGCCTGTGGGTGGTGAAGGCAGACCCTCCCCTGGGTGTTCCCCAGAGCTGTAGGTAAACACAGGGGGCTCCTCCCGCCCCCCAGAGCCCCGCAGCGCTGGGCCGAGGGAATCCCACGCCTGCGGGGTGGCTGTGCGGGAGCTGCCCATCACTGCGGGCAGCGAGGGGGGCCGGGCAGGGTGCGGGGCCGGGCAGGGTGCGGGGCAGGCGGGGCCGGGCAGGGCTCCCCCTCCCCTCCCTCCGGTGCCCGCGGGGGGGGCCGGGCCGGCCCCGCGCCCGGCTCGCTCAGCTGTTCCTGCGGCAGCGGCGCCGCGCGGGGCCGAGCCCAGCCCAGCCCAGCCGAGCCCAGCCGGGCTGAGCCGAGCCGAGCCGAGCCGAGTAGAGCCGAGCCGAGCCGGGCGGAGAGGAGCCGAGCGGGGCCGGGCCGGGCGGAGCGGGGCTGAGCGGAGCCGAGCGGAGCAGCCGCGGAGCAGCCCCGAGCGCAGGTGGGACGCGCGTGGGGGCGGCCGGAGGGTCGGGCACGGGGGGCACGGGCAGCGCGGGGACCCCCGGGCCGGGGCCGCGGCGCCCGCCGGCGGAGATGGCTATATTTGGACAGTGACCTCTGGTCGTTCCCGAGCAGCCGCTGCGGATTCAATTGTGGCAACGTAATGGCACGGCCGGGAGCGGGGAGCGGGGCTGTCCTGCCTGTATCCTGCCTGTATCCTGCCTGCACCCCACCTGCACCCCACCCGGACCCGGCCGGAACCCACCCTCATGCTGCCTGCACCCCACCTGCGCCCCACCTCCCTCTGCCAGCACCCCATCCGGCCCCACCGGCACCCTGCCTGCACCCCACCCAGCTCTCGTGCCTGCAGTCCACCAGCACGCTGCCTGCACCCTGCCTGCACCCCCGTCAGCCCTGCCTGCACCCCACCCGCACCCTGCCTGCACCCCCGTCAGCCCTGCCTGCACCCCACCCGCACCCTGCCTGCACCCCCGTCAGCCCTGCCTGCACCCCCCCAACCCAGCCGGCACCTCACACGTTGCCCGCACCCTGCCCAACTCTCCTGCCCCACATCCACCCCTCACCTGCCCCCACTCGCTGCCTGCCCTCTGCCCTGCCAGCCCAGCCCTGCTGACACCCCAAACTCTGCTCCCACTGCAATGGTTGAGGTGCTGCAAACCCCCCGGCGAGCTCCTGCCCAGGGCTGGAACCCGTGCTGGGACCAGGAGGTGACACCGGCGGTGCCGCTGTCCAGCCCCCCGTGGTATCTGGGTCCGGGCCCCTCAGTGCCCGGCTCCAACCCGCTCAGCCGGGCCGGGGATGATGCTGAAGTGCCATGAGAACTCTGGGAACACCCCGGGACTGGGCAGATGTGGCTTGGCTGGGCACTGCATGTGCCTTATCCAAAAGCTACCAGCCAGGCCATGGAGAAGCAGATCTGCTCCTGTCTCTGCCCACACTGGCCCCGTGGGCTGGGAACAGCAATGCCTGGCCCTCTGGCTGCAGTTTCGTGGCTGGCTGTGGCCCCTGGCATTGCCTGTGCACCCAAAAGAGCCAGGGGAGTCCCCAGGGCAGACAGTGGCTTGTGGGTGCTGTAGAGCCCCACATCCGGGGGTTTCGTGGCCCTAAGTGTCTCAGTGCCTGCCCTGGGCAGGTCCCGGAGCAGCAGAGGCTGGGTGAGAAATGGGTGACTGTGGGCAGTGTGCCTGGCTGTGGCTGAGGGCTGGAGACCCCACTGGGGCCACACTGGGAATGGGGGGCTCCTCCACACCCTGGTGTGCCCAGGGGGTGTATGGCTATGCCAGGGCCAGCCCTTGCTCAGGTGGGGGTGCAGAGAGGGTGGCACACGTGGAGCTGCAGGGCAGGGGCCCAGGGAGGGAGGTGTGAGCCACCAACAGGCAACACTGGAGGCACAGCCTCCCTCCAGGCTGCTGGGTCGAGCCAGGCAACCAGTGCAGGATGGGGTATGAGGGGACAAGCTGTGACCTGGTGTGTGGCACCTGTTTGTATACCCCAAAGTCCCCTCAGCCCTGCTTCTCTATTGCAGCTGCTCATGTGCCAACCCCACTGCCAGCCACGGGGCATAGCACAGCTGTGGGGCACAGCACAGCCACCAGGCATGGCACTGCTGTGGGTATGGCAGAGCTGTGATTTATGGCACAGCCGTGGGTTATGGCACAGCTTAGGGATATGGCACAACTGTGGCGCAGGGCACAGCTGTGGGATATGGCACAACCATGGGATATGGCACAGCTGTGATGCATGGCACACCTGCACATCATGGCACTGCCGTGTCCCTGCCCAGTGCTAAGTGGCTCTGCCCACTGTCTGCCCACCCCCAGCACCTGCAGCCCCCCCCCAGCCCTGCACGAGGGCTGCCCCTGGTCCCCGCCATGGGATCGAGGCACCATCCGCACCCTCCTGCCCTGCCACCTCGGTGTTCCCAGGCTGCCCGCTGTGCCCGGGGTAGAGGGTGCCCAAAGCCCTGCAGACTGTGCCGGGGTGGGGAGGCCTGACCCTGTGCCCCCCATGGTGCCCCCAGCCATGAGCCGCCGCGTGGTGCGCCAGAGCAAGTTCCGGCACGTTTTTGGGCAGCCGGTGAAGGCCGACCAGATGTACGAGGACATTCGTGTCTCCAAGGTGACATGTGACAGCTCCTTCTGCGCCGTCAACCCCAAGTTCGTGGCCATCATCGTGGAGTCTGGTGGTGGGGGGGCCTTCATTGTCCTGCCCCTGGCCAAGGTGAGTGGGGATGGGGCTGGGGGCTTGCCCCCCTCCCCTCGGGATGTGCTGGGACCCCAGAGCCACCCAGATTTGCCCCAACACCCCCCTCACATGGTGGCTCGGGGCAGGAACAACCTGGGTGATCATCAGCACCTGAGAAGTGACAGTACAGGGGCAATTGAGGTGATGTGGGAAATCCCCAGATGCTTTTTCTCCAGCTTTAGTTCCCCACGGGCTCAGCATTCCCAGGGAACAGCACCCAGTGGGGTGGAGTCTGGCCTGCCAACCCTGGCAGAGACACTGGAAGAGGGTCCCCAACCCCTCCCTGTCCTCAAAGGGGACACAAAACAGCCTCTCATGGGGCACATCCTTCCCCTCTGTGTCCCTATGGGGCCTTGTGCCAACTGATGCCTAATCCCCCTGCATGCCTCAGTTTCCTCCTTCAGGGGAGGCACAAACCTCCGGGCACCCCTGGGTTGGGCTCTAGAGGGCACCTGTCAGGATTGCCCCCAGCTCTGGGGACTCCTTCTTACCCCTCAACGTTGCAGACAGGACGGGTGGACAAGAACCACCCGCTGGTGACGGGACACACGGCGCCCGTGCTGGACATCGACTGGTGTCCCCACAACGACAACGTCATTGCCAGCGCCTCAGAGGACACCACAGTGATGGTGAGGGGCTGGGCCCGGGTGGGGGAGCGGCAGGCGCGGGGGGAGCAGGGCACAGCGTCCCCCCCTCGCCGCCTGCGGAGTGTCACTGGCCTATTTTTAGCCCCAGTGCCATCGTTCGCGCTGGCGGCGGCTGCTCGCTCCATGATGCAGCACTTTGTGCTAAATATACTCACCCCGGCGACTCAGCACCCAGGAACAGCTGGGCGGGGCTGGGGGCTGTGCCCCGGCCATGCCCCCCTCCCGGGGCCCACCGGCACCCCCAGCTCTGGGGATGCACCCCAGAATGGAGATGCTTCTGGCATCCCCTTGGCACCCTCCGTGCAGGCTGAGCCAGGATTAACGATGAGGTTAATTGGCTCCAAGGCTCTCATCCGCTTAGCGCTCCCGTGCGGGGTGATCCCAACACCCTCCTCTCCATCCTCCCCAGGTGTGGCAGATTCCTGACTATGTCCCTGTGCGCAACATCACGGAGCCAGTGGTGACGCTGGAGGGGCACTCCAAGCGGGTGAGCATCATCTCCTGGCACCCCACGGCCCGCAACGTCCTGCTGAGCGCAGGTAAGGGGGTCCCGGGTTGCCCTCCCCAGGGTCAGAGGGGATCTGTGGGGTGACAGCGTCTGCCCCTTGGTCCTCTGCAGGCTGTGACAACTTGGTGATCCTCTGGAACGTGGGGACGGGGGAGATGCTGCTGGCGCTGGATGACATGCACACTGACCTCATCTACAACGTGGGCTGGAACCGCAACGGCAGCCTCCTCGTCACCACCTGCAAGGACAAGAAAGTCCGTGTCATTGACCCCCGCAAGCAGCAGGTCATAGCGGTGAGTGCCCCTGCTGTGCCCCCCAGGGGTCCCCCTGGTGCCTGCCTGACCCTACTAACCCCGCCCCGCGCGGCTCTGTTTGATTTAACCCGCTAACGCCAGCGCAGGAGAAAACCAAACCGCACGACGGCACCCGCCCCATCCGCGCCATCTTCGTGGCCGATGGCAAGATCTTCACCACTGGCTTCAGCAGGATGAGCGAGAGGCAGCTGGGCCTCTGGGACCTGGTACGAGACGGTGGCTCCTGCCCAGCCAGCGCCGACCCTGCAGAGCTCGACCCTGTGGGAATGCTGCGGGTGCCAGGGATGCCCTCTGGCAGCGTGTGTGCCCCGGGAGCATCGTGTGCTCCCCTGGACAAGGACTCAGCAGCTGTTTCGGGGGACAGATCCGGACCCCCTCCATTTTCCCCCCTTCCCGTGCCCTGTGCTGACTGTGTCCCCCTCCCCCCAGGAGAGGTTTGCCCCCCACGAAGGGCTGAGGCCCGTGCGGGCCATCTTCACGCGGGAAGGACACATCTTTACCACGGGCTTTACCAGAATGAGCCAGCGGGAGCTGGGCTTGTGGGACCCGGTAACGAGGCCGCATGGAGTGCTGCCCTGGGAACTTGGCCCCCCCCCGATCCCCTGCCAACCCTCCTGCCCCAGGATGGGGTGCCTGCTGCATCCCACCCAAACGATACCAACTTCCCAAGTGTGCTGTGCTGTGCTGGAGTGGGGAGGGGCTGGGAGGGAGGGAGTGTTGGGGACAGGAGTACAGCCAGGCTGGAGGGCACCCAGCCATGCAGGTAAACAGGAGTGGGGCAGAGGGCTGGGGGGGGCATGTCAAGCTGCCTGCCCGGGGGGTTGTGTGCCCCAGGCAGGGGGACAAGCCCTGTCCCCCCGTGTGCCGTGGCTAACACGTGTGACTAACCAGCGTGGGGGTTTGTGGTCACCGCTCACACCCCTCCACCACTCTGGCCGCGTAGAGTAACTTTGAGGAGCCCATTGCCCTGCAAGAGATGGACACGAGCAACGGGGTCCTGCTGCCCTTCTACGACGCTGACTCCAGCATTGTCTACCTCTGTGGGAAGGTAACCCCCCCAGGGGGCAGCTCCAGGCTCGCCATCCCTGGGTGTGCCAGGGCTGGCTGACACCCACCCCATGCCCACAGGGTGACAGCAGCATCCGGTACTTTGAGATCACGGATGAGGCGCCCTACGTGCACTACCTGAACACCTACAGCAGCAAGGAGCCCCAGCGGGGCATGGGCTTCATGCCCAAGCGTGGGCTGGATGTCAGCAAGTGTGAGATCGCCAGGTGAGAGCAAGGGGGCTGGGGGGGAGCCAAAGGGGTCTGGGGTCAGCTGGACCCTGACTGCTCCTGTCCCACTCAGATTCTTCAAGCTTCACGAGCGCAAGTGTGAGCCCATCGTCATGACGGTGCCACGCAAGGTGAGCCCTGGGGGGTCCCAGGGGAGGTGGGAGGTCTCAGGGGGGACACTCCATGTCTCACTGGGGTATCTCTCCCTCCCACAGTCAGACCTCTTCCAGGATGACCTGTACCCCGACACACCAGGCCCTGAGCCGGCCCTGGAGGCAGATGAGTGGCTGTCGGGGAAGGATGCAGAGCCCATACTCATCTCGCTGCGCGACGGGTATGTCCCGGTCAAGAACCGGGAGTTGAAGGTGGTCAAGAAGAACATCCTGGACAGCAAACCTCCCCCAGGCCCTCGCCGCAGCCACTCCACCTGCGACTCTGACTTCTCTGTGAGTGTCCTGGGGACAGGGACATGGCAGCAGGGCTGTGCCCCAGCCTCGCGTGGGGTTGGAGGGGCCAGAGGAGGCTCCTCCATGACCCTGTGTCCTCCCTGCCTGCAGCAGCCAGCCTTGGAGGAGGTGTTGGAGGAGATCCGTGCCCTGAAGGAGATGGTCCAAGCACAGGAGAAGCGCATCTCCGACCTGGAGAACAAACTCTGCCAGTTCACCAATGGCACGGACTAGCACAGTGGCCACGGCCATGGGCAGGGCGAGGACTGCCCCGGCCTCCCGGGGATTAAAGCAGAGTCCCCACATTGGGCAGGAGCCCAGAGCTGTGTTCTTTCCCCAGGAGCTGAGGGGGCAGGGAGGGGTCAGACCCTGCCCCACCCCCCGCCACTGGCATCAGTTGCATCCTGCTCCTGGGGTGCCCTGGCACATGGGCATCCCACTGCAGTACCCAAGGGGATCCCACTTCAGTGCCCACAGGCTGGGGCTGCCAAGCATCCCTCTGTGGGGACCTGCACTCTGGGCACCAGCATCCTCACAGGACAGGGAGCTGCCAGGCTCCCCAGCCAGGATGTGCTTGGGTACGGTGCTAAACCCCCCCATCACCCCCCACTGCACCCTCAGCAGGTGCTCCCAACTGGCTCTTTGCTCCTGGACCCCTTTAATAAAGGGCTCAGCCACCTTTGGCTGCGTGGCAGGTACCAGGGGCAAGGGGCCACCATAATGAAGGATCCTGCCTGCAGACCATTCCCAGCACCTTCTGCCCACACACCCCTGGCACAGGCAGAGGGAGGTCAAGAGAGACAAACATTAAAGAGCATTTATTGGTGGTGGCCGCGGTCGGAGCTGCTCGGGCTCCCCTGGCCTTGGCCCAGATGTTGCTGTGGGGGTGTGTGGGTGAGGGGGCAGGGCACTGGCTATGAAAAGTCCCAGGGGCGTGAGCCCAGCCCCCCACCCCGCAGCCCCCAACCCACAGCCCCCAGCCCCCTGTGTGCAAAGGGGCAGCAGCTGGGGCAGGGGCTGGGTTAGCACCATTTGACATAAGGTTTCTCTCGGGGTCAGTGCCCGGGACAGGGGGGTGCAGCGCTGCCAAGGGGGGCATCCAAGCAGGGGGGAGAGGTGTGAGCAGGGGGTAAGGGAGGTGACACAGGTGGCCTCTTGCAGGCACCCCCTCAGCTGTCCCAGCAGACCCCCACACCCTGGTGGGGGTGGCTGTGCAGCCCCACACTGGCTATGGGGCTGAGCCCCCACCCCACTGGCAGGCAGAGCAGCTCCCGAGTAAGTGCACTTGGTAGCGCCTGGGCAGGAGGGGAGGAGAGGGCTGGGCAGAGCCCCCTGGCTCTGGGGGCACCCTAGGACCTCACACAACTGGTAGCCCACCCATCTGGGGCAGATGTGCCCCCCACCACCACCTTCCTGGGGTGAGGGGCTGAGCAGCACCCCATAGGGCAATTGGAGGGGGCCAGGGCTGTCCTGGGGAGGGGGTTCAGACTGTAGAGTTGCCCTCCCCGGTCCTTGTCACCCCAGGTGCAAGGTGGACACCCACCCCCAGCCTGTCCTGCTGTGGGGTGCCCCCACCCACCCAACACTGCCCCAGCTCTGGTACGTTCTCCCCCATATCAGGGCCAAGTCCTGCCTCTCTCCCCACTTGCCCTCAGCAGTTCTTGGACTGGCTCTCCTGCCCCAGCTCCCCCTCTGTGCCCCCAGACATGGCCCTGCCAGTGTCCCCATGCCCACTGGGGCAGGTGAGGGGCTCAGTGGGGGCACGGGGTCACTTCTCCGTCAGTGAGAGCTGCAGGATGCGCTGCAGATCCTCCTCCTCCTGCCGCGTCCGACGCTCGGCTTCCTCCTGCTCGCGCGCCGACAGCGCCATGGCCAAGCGCAGCTGCTCGGCGTAGCTGGGGAACAGGGCACCGGGCGCCCTGCCCGCCCCCGGGGCCGGGCTGGCGGGGGCACGGGGGGCTGCCGTGTGCTGGGGAGTCCTGGGGAGCAGCAGGGCCTCAGTGGGGTCCCTGTGGTGCCACCGCCCGCTCCACTCCCCCTGGAGTCTGGCTGGGCCTTACCAACCTGTCTCCCCGGCGGCCTTCATGAGACATGGGGTGGGTGCCGGGCTTGCTGTTGGTCAGTGCTTCCCAAATGGTCACCTGTGGCCAGGGGCAGAGGGGTGCTTGGAGGGTGGCACCCCAGAACCCAGCCCCCTAGCATGGTCTCTGACCTGCCACCATGGGATGCAGGGATGGGGCAATGTGGGATGAACGTCCCCAGGCACAGCAGGATGGGATGAGCAGCAGAGTGCCCCAGCCAAGGGGGCTGGCAGTGCCCACCTGGTCGTACTCACTGCCTGCTTCCAGCAGGCTCTGCTGGATGGCAAACTGCAGCAGGTCATCCTCGTCCTCCCGCAGGGCATCCTGGTGGGTGCCCACCACGCTGTACCCCCGCGGCACCTCGAACAGCGCTGGGTCCATCTCACACGCTCGGCACGAGGCTGTGGAGAGATGGGAGCCGGCACTGCTGGGCGCCCCATGGGGCCCCCTCCCACTCCACCTCACCAGTGATGTGCCCTCACCCTGCTGTGACTCACTGCCACCCCACCAGCCATGTTCCACTCATCCCATTGGGAACCCTTCCCTCTCAACCAGCCAAGTCCCTCTGATGTCACTGGGATCCCTTTCCACCCTGCCTCAGGAACCACATCTGCCCCACCCTGTTGGGACCTGTCCTGCCACCCCACATACTGAGGGAGCTGGAGCTGCTGACGCTGGAGGAGTCACTGCTGGGTGAGGGTGCCTCACTGCTGGGGCTCTGCCGCAGGGAACTGACGGGCTCGTCGCACCCGTTGAGGTTGCCGAAGGTGATGCGGGCGTTGAGGATATGGAAGATGGGGATTTCTGCAGGAAGGGATAAAACCAGCAGGGAGGGAAGCTGGCTGTGCCAGCCAGGCCAGAGGCAGAGCCCCCCATACCGATCTTGACGGGGAAGCCGGGCGGGAGGCGCAGCGTGATGAAGTCCCGCAGTTTGGCGAAGAGCGCGTTGCTTATTGCCATGAGGTCAATGATGGGGGCAACCTGCTCGCACAGGGACAGCGGGTGGTCCTCGCACAGCCACAGCTTCGCCTTGAACCTGCCAGGGACAGGCACCCACTGCAGACCTCTGACTGCTCTGCAGTGGTGGGTGGGGACAGAGGGGTCCCCATTTGCTCCTTTCCCCCTCACTTCTGTGTCTTGGTGGTGAGCTCCATGGGCCGTCCCATGTCCCGGTTGCCCAGCTCAAAGTTGGGGTTGAAGTACTCCTCAGGGGTGATGGCGGTGGGGTTGGCATGGCTCAGCGTCTGCGTGATCAGTGTCTGCGTGGGGGAACAGCTCAGGGGGGTGAGGAGGGGAGGTCTGACTGTGAGGCCACCCCCCAGACCTCTGGGACACTCACTCCGTTGTTGGGCCCCACGTGCTGCTCAGCGATGCCCAGGAAAGATTGAAGGGGGGTCTTACAGCCTGTGGGAGAGGAAGGAGTGAGGCCAGAGCCAGGGGTGCCCTCCCGCCAAGCCTGTGCCAGCCCCACCTTTGCTCTTGCCCTTGTGCTGGTCTGAGAGGTGCTCGGTCCGCGTTCGCGTGATCAGCTCCACGTTGGATGCGCCATATACCTGGATGAGGAGGGGAATGGCAGAGGTGGGTCACCCCCCCCTGCAACCAGCCATATCTTCTGGGTGGCTCAACCTCCGCTGCCCCTCACCTTGGCCTCATACCCATTCACCATTTCTGTCTTCTCACTCCTCCAGCCCAGAATCCCAGACTTGTTCCTGGGATGACACAGCACCGTGAGCAATGGATGGGCTTGCTTTGACAGCCCAGTGTGCCCCACACCCCTGGTGTGGGCTCAGTGCCACCCTGCCCACCTCTCAAAGGCAATGTTCTTGGTGTCGAGCTGGGTGGTGACCACGGGGGCCGTCAGCCGCCCCATCACCTGCTCCTCTGTGGGCTGCACAGCAGCCAGCAGCACCTCCTGGTCGTGCCCGGCCAGGGCCAGGGTCTCCGAGTAGACCACCCGCCGATCGTGGTCAATCTCCATCACCACCGCACTGGTGTCTGCAGAGAGCAGGGTCAGGACAACCACAGCCTCCACATCACCCAGCCCCGCTGCGGCACCATGAAACTGCCACTGCTCCCTGGTGAGGGCAGGGGGACACTCTGGGACTGTCTCACCTTGTCCCCGGAAGACAAAGCTGCGGTTTCCCCGCTGCCAGGTCATGTGGTCGAAGCCCAGGAGCGTGGTGTCCACCCGCAGGTTTTGGCCACTCTTCCACACCTTGTAGGTGTCACTGGGGCAGATCTTGGACACCAGTGGCACTGGGGAGAGATGCCAATAGCCCAGGCAGGGATGGGGCCGCTGCACCCGAGTGGGCAGCCAGCGCTGAGCTGGGGGGGAACACACCTGGGGAACCCAACACCTCGGCAGGAACGGGGCTCTGCAAGCTTGGGGTGTCAGGGGACAAGGGGGCAGGTGACCCCTGACCTGGGGATGGGATGGATGCCAGGGCTGGGGGACTCTGCTGGGAAATCCCGCTCCCCCCACAGCCACACTCTGCCCCGAGCTCACCCCAGCTGGTGAACTCCCACTTCATCTCCACGTAGAAGTCCTGGGCCTGCAGAAGCACCGAGGGTCAGGCAGAGTCCACCAATGGTGGCCCCTGCAGCCCCCCGGAGGGAGGTACCTTCCGCAGCTTCTCCAGCAGGACGGGGATCCCGGCCAGGCGCTTGATGGCTCTCTGGTAGTCACGGTAGCGCAGGACCAGCTGCACCAGCTCCAGGTCACGGGTGCTCACGGCCTCCTGCAGGACTGCGGGGCAGAGGGGCAGTGGCCAGGGCCATGGCATGGCATGGCACATGTGGCACTGCAGAGTGGGCATTGTCACAGGCTCAGGCTACCATGGGAATGGTCCCTTGGGGAGCTGCAGCACCGGGGTGAGCATAACCATACTTGTGCCAGTGCCCATGCCCATTTCTGTGCCTGTGCCAGGGAAGCCTGATGGAGGACAGAGGCAATGAGCCACCTGCTCACCTGTCCACCCGCTGCGGTTCTCCTTGCCCACGTCAGCACCATGCTTCAGCAGCACCCTGGCACACTCCAGGTGGCCCAGTGTGGTGGCCAGGTGCAGTGGGGTGCGTCCTCGGGGGTCCAGCTGCTCGATGTCAGCCTGCCAGGAGGGAATGGGGCTCTGGGATCACTGGGGTGGCCAGACCTTGCCCCCAGTGCCCTCCCACAGGTGTGCAGCTCCCAGACAAAGAAAGCAGCCAACATTTGATGGCCCATCCCTGAGCTCCCCCAAGAGATGAACCTCAAAAGCCTCTCCCTGCTCTCTGCAGCCACTGCCATACCCATGAAGAGGGTGTGGAGAGCACAGTGGTGGCTGCCAGCACCCAGCACAGCTCAGCATGGGCAGGCTGGGCTGCACCCACCACATGGGCACAGAGAGGGGCAGGGCACGGCAGCAGGGCATGGATGCCCCTGGCGCAGTGCACAGAACTCTGCATGTTTTGATGCAGCTGCGAGCTCAGGGAAAGCCCCCACCTCTGGGATCTGGGGGGGCCTCTACCCAGTTGCCAGGCAGCAGCTGCTGGCAGCCCCCTCCACCAGGCCGGGCGCGCGGCGGGCACCGTGGGCTGCGGCGGGCGCACGTGTTCCCCTGCCTGAGCCGGGGGCGGCGGCTGCGGGAGCGGAGCGGCTGCCTGGAGGATCCCCGGGCCCCGGGGAGCTGCTGCCGTTGTTTGTACCAAACCTGGAGCCTGGCACGCAGCCAGCCCCGAGGAATCCCTCTCGCGGTGGCGATGGGCACCCCCCACACCCACGGCCCCGCTCCCCATGCGAGGAGCGGCATTACTCCCGAGGGCCCAGGGCTGGTGACACAGCTCAGAGAAAGGCCAGACCCACCCTCTGCCTCCCCAGCACCCAGCTGAAGCAAAATCCTTGTGCCCAGAGAGTGGCACTCGGATGCTGCCAGGGCAGAAGGCAGTGAGGCAAAACCCAGGTCATGGGTTTTGGGGTGGCCATCCCTAGGAGAACAAACTGGGGGTGCAGGACCCAAAGGGGATAGCTAGGACCAGGCAGCCAGAGGTGTTTTGGCATGGGCAGAGGTGGGGTGTGGGCTCCCCAGTGCCCAGGGTTTCACCTGCAGCATATCCCTGCCTCTCTCTGGGCATGTCCTGCAGTCCAGCTGTCCCAGGGATGTCCCTGTCCTTGTCCCTGCCCAGGCTGTGGGCACTGCCATGGCCTTCACCCCTCGGGACTCACCAGGCAGGGGGACCTCCCAGTTTGCCCATACTGACAGAGCAAAACAGCCGCCCAGTTTCCCGGGAGTCAACGTGCTGCTCCAATGCTCTCCAGGCGACTGCTGCTTCTTAATCGTGCTAATGAAATGACTCTAATTAAAGCTATTGCCCCCCAGCTGGGGGCGGGTGCTGCAGGCTCAGCAGGGCTCCCCAGCTGCAGCCCAGCCCCGGTGCCAGGCAGGACGAGGGTCCCCGCTCCGGGGACGTGGCACTGGAGCCACCCCAGGAGACGTGGCATGACCCAGTTTTTGCCAGCAAGAGCTCAGTCCTGGGTCCTGGTGCTGGGACGGCTCCAGCTTGGGGGCTGCGGCACAGACCTGTGGGTGCTGCCCATCCTGGGGGTGTGACACCCCCCGGGGATGGGGACAGGGACAGTGGTGGCTTTGGGGTGGCACTGGAGCAGCGCAGGACTGCAGCTTGGCCACTCCTCCTGTGCCAGCTGGGCACGTGGCACAGCATGTCCCATCTGCTGGGCTTGTCCCTGTGTTGGAGAACCCCCATGCCTGCTCCTGGGTGTCAGTGAGGGACATGGACCATCATGGGGAGGTGGTGCCAGGCACTGCTGTCCCTGTACAGCCCCTGACAGCCCCTGACAGTCCCTGTCACGCGTGATGGGGCAGGCTGCGGTGTGGGGTGTCCTGACACAATAGGCTCTGTGTCACTCCCTGCCACAGCCTCATGATATCCCTGCCCCAGGGACCTGCTGACCCTCTCTTCCCAGCAGAGAAGTGTGGTTGGGAGCTCGTGGTGACAATTTGGGGGTGACCCAAATTGGGGGTCCTTATGGGGAAACAGAGAGAAGCAATGCTGTCATCTGTCTCAGCACTTCCCAACCCCAAAAACCTGCACTTGGAGTGGAAGGGATGTGAAGCCACTGCCCTGTGTGGGTCACGGAGGTGGGAGAGGAGGGCAGAGCTCTCGGACAGGGGGACACCCCCCTCCCAGCAACACACACAGCACTAGCTCGAACTCCTTATCCAGGGGATGCTCTGGCAGGGAGAAGGGCTGAGCTGTGTCCCTGGACGCCCTGGAGAGAGCAGGGGGCCTGGTCAGCCCCCAGGTCCTTCCCCCAAGCCCCCACCTGCCACGGAGTCTGGCCTGCAGTACCCCCGTGCACCCCCGGGGTTCACACAGGGATGGCTTTGCTCTCACCCTGCAAATGTCAGCAGAGGCCATGGCAGACCCCTCTGCTGGCCAGGCTAGGGGGTTAGAGAGCCCCCCTCGTAGTCCCTCCATCTCCCTGTATCTGCCGAGCCCAGCTTTGATCTCTGCCGCGTCAGGCTCCTGGGAACACTGACCCCACATTACCGCGGAAATAAACCCACTGGGCACGGCGTGGGGCACGGGGGTCGCTGGCGCAGCCTCCGGCTGGACCCCACAATGGAGGCGGGTGTGGCGGGAGCAGCGCCTGCATCCCGGCAGGAGCACCGCGGCACAATGACCCCCCCTTTCCAGGCACCACCAGGCGCCATCCAGCATGGCCCTCGCGGTTTTGGGGTGCAAGGACCGGGGCCGAGGGCCCGGCGCTGCTCAGCACAGCCCCACTGCCGGCCTCCCTCCAGCGCCTGCGGTTTCCTGCATCTTCAGGGTTGGGTTTTAATTACCTGAATTGCAACGCCACGGGGGAGAGGGAGGCTGGGAACCCGCCGGGAACGCACCCGCACCCTGCTCCATCACCAGTCAGCTCGGAGGTTTTCCCCGACTGAGGGACACAGAGGGTCCCCTCACCCCGAGAAGAACCTGCGTGGCCTCGCGGGGCTGGGGGGCTGCACCGCAGCAGCATCAGGGTCCTTGTCCCACCCCTCAGAGAGGGTCCGCCTGAGGGTGGGGAGCTGATGGCTGCACCCCCAGCGAGGTGGCAATGCCCTGAGAAGCGGGGTGCAGGTTGGGGTGCGGGGGGTTGCAGAGGCCCAGCAGGGAGCGGGGGACACGTGTCGGGGGATCTCGGGGCTGCGTGCGCCGGAGGATGCAGCGGAGCCGCGGGTGGTACCCAGCGCTCCCGGCACCGTCCCGGGGTGCAGGTGGGGACACGCACCTCACCCCCAGAGCTCTGCCAGCGCAGAGAGCGACCCCATCCCTATCACTCCCCTCATCTCCATCCTCATCCTCATCCCGGCCCCAAGCATTGCATCAGCCCGAGCCGAGCGGAGCCGTGCCGTGCCGTGCCGTGCCGTGCCGGGAGTGCCCCCGCGCCGCCCCACCTGCTTGGCGCTGAGCTCTCGGTCCAGGTCACGGGCGCGGTTGTGCCAGACGAGGTAGTGCAGCGGGTACCTGCCCTCCGGCCCCTTCCTGCCCGAGCAAGACGCGAGCATCCTCCGTGCATGCTGGAGCGGCGCGGCGGGCGCGGCGCGGGCGGGGGGGCGCGGGGCGGGGCGGGCCGACACCTCCCGCCCGGTGCTTCCCCGGCCCCCCCCGCACCGCCCGGCCTCATGGGACTTGTAGTCGTCCTGCCCGGCATCGCCCCCTTCTTATTCCTCATCTTCATCCCCCTCCGTCCTCGCCTCGCTGCCGCCCCTCCCAGCCCATCGCCGCGGCCTCCGACCCCGCGGAGGGGCTGCAAAGGGACCCCCCGCTGGCCATGAGCATCCTGCCCCCCAAACTGCCCCCTTCCCGGACACATCTCCCCTCTCCCAGCTGAGCCCCACGCGCGCCGTGGGGAGCGGGCCCGAGCACATGGTGGGACGAGGGCGAAGGCGGCAGGTGGGGACCGGGTGGGGGCCGGGAGGGCGTCGCGGGGGTACCCCGACCGGCCCCGCAGCCCCAGGCACGGGCCCCCAGCCCCGTTTCCTTTTCCGCCTGCGTCTCTCCCGGGCGGGCGTCGCGTTTTCCGGCTGCTGCCCGAGAACAATGCGAGGCTGGGCCTGGGCGGCCGCCGCAGCCTCCGCCGGCGCCGCGCTCCGGCCCCGGCGCTGCCCGCCCCGTCATCGGGGGACACCGCTCGGCATCGTCCCCCGTGTCCCCTGGCGCTGGCAGGGACGCGTCCCCCCGCGCCGGTCCCCGCACAGCATCCCCAGCCCCGCTGCCCCATGACGTCATGAGCCATCAGTAACCCGCGGTGAGGTCACACCGCCTGCCCCGCCGGGCCGGAGGGCGGGACCGGCCCCACTCCGCTGGCTCTTGCCGGGCTCTGACCCCCACAGCTGTCTGTGGGCCCCCCATGGTGGTACTGGGGTGTGCCCCCCCGCTCCAGGTGCTCATTAGGGTCACGGTCAGGAAACAGACCCCAAATGGCCCCCAGTTCCCCCAAATGGCCCCCAGTTCTGCCATCCCCCCCACCCACCCCGAAATGCCCAGGTGTGCCGTGGCCTGACCCACACGTGCCCAGTGCCGTGTCCTGGGGAGCAGGCCGGTAACCCCCCTGGTCTGGGCACCTTGCTCTGCCCTCAGCTGCCCATGTTGCACCTCGGGGTGCACCCAGGATGGGGCACGGGTGGAGAGGGGGTGCACATGAGGTGCACAGTGCAAGGGCTGGGGATGCCCAGGGCTGTGCTGGGTCCAGGACGAGTGCCCAGAGACGGACTGAAGCAAGGGAAGGGTGCTCAGGGCCGACACTGGAGTGCACAGGACCCGGAATAGGACCAGGGCCATCGCTCCGGGATGAACAGGACCAGGGCCAGGAACACGACCAGGACAGTGCCCTGGACTGAAAATGGGACCGGGAAGGCACCGCGGGGGGGGGACTGGGGTCAGGACTAGTGGGTGCCCGGGACCTGAAGCAGGACCAGGGTGATACCCAGCAGCAGCTCGAGGGTACACGTGACCGGACCGGGAGCGGACTGTCCTGGGGGCGGGTGCGGGTGCGGGTGCGGGGCGAGGGTGGTGCCGGTGCGGGTGCGGATTCGGGTGCGGGTCCGGGTGCGACTGCGGGTGCGGGTCCGGGTGCGACTGCGAGTGCAGGTCCGGGTCTGCGGCTGCGGGGCGAGGGCGGGTTCGGGTTCGGACGCGGGTTCGGGTGCGGATTCGTGAGCGGGGCGGTGCCGGTGGCGGTGCAGGTTCGGGCGCGGAGCCGGGTGCGGGGCGGTGCCGGTGCGGGTGCCGGTGCGGGGCGGCCGCGGCGGCGCTGCCGGTGGCGGGGCGGGGGCGGTGCGGCCCCTCCTCCGCCGGGGCCGGGCCTGCGCCGCTTCCTGCGGAGCCGCCGGCGCTGGGAGCAGCCGGCACGGCACCCCCGGCCCCGCCGCCCCGGGCCCCGCCGGCCCCGCCCCGCCCGCCGCCCGGCCCGCACCGCCGCTGCCCGGCGGGCCCGGGGGCGCCGCCGCCGCCCCACGCTGGCGCAGAGACCCGGGCCCGGGCCCGCCTCGCCGCTGAGGATGTCCCGGAAGGCGCCGCGGGCAGAGGTGTGCGCCGACTGCAGCGCCCCAGGTAAGGGCCCCCCGCACCGCCACCGGCACTGGCACCGGCACGGCTCCCCGAGCCCGCCCTGCGCCCCCCGGGACATTCCCCGCACCCTTGGGAGTCCCCTCCGCGCCCCGCGCTGCGTCTCCGCGCCTCCGGCTGCGCTCTCTGCACCCCTAAGTGCTTTCCCCCGATCTGCTCCCCATGAGCCCGTTTGCATCTCCTTCCACACCCCACATGGAGGTCGCTTTGCACCCCTGGGCGCCCCTAGGACCCCGCCGTGATTCTTCCTGCACCCCGCGCTGCACACCCGGGGGGCTCCACTGAGCCCCTCCCCTGCCCCCCAGGAACCCTCCCCTGTGCCCCCAGTGCAGCGCCCTGCTGAAGCCCGTGACTCCCTTGGTGCAGCCCGGTTTACCCCTTTGGAATCCCCCAGTACACACCAAACACGCCCCCGATGCCCCCCATGCCCTCCTCGGTGCCGCTGCAGTGCCCCACCGCCCCCCTGTCCGCACAGCCCCGCTGCTGGCACGGGCTGGGGACGCGCCGGTCGGTGCCAGCAGCACCGATGACCCTGAAAATGTCAGGATGGAGGGGACACCCTCCAGCCCCCGCAGCCCCCGCCTCCAGCACCCACCCCAGCGGATCCGGGCTTGGCCGCCGCGCTGCAAGCCAGAGCCGAGCCTGGGCAAGACCATTCCCATCCCCGGCGGGGCCGAGCCCGCAGCCCCCGCGCCGGGCACGCGCCCGTGGGCGTCACGGTGGGGTTGGCCCCCCCAACCCTGCCCGTGGGGCTGCACCCCAAACCTGCCCGTGGCCGGTGCAGGTGGCCCCACGGCAATGAATGAACGGGTCTCTGAGCCGGCCCCGGAAAGCCGCCCGCGGGCCAAGGCTGTGCCGAAATTATTCCGGCCACGTGCCAATGGCCGGATCCTGCCAGGAGAGCTGTCGGCACGCGTGGGCACGAGGCTGCCCTGCCTTCGGGCGTCCCCCGTGCCGGCGGGCACGCGGGGGGTGCGGGGTGCCCGGGGCGGGGCCGGGTCTCCCCGCCGCGGCCGGGGGAAATGGAAACCAGTTTCTTCCAATCTCTTATCACCTGGCAGCCATGGGAGGAAATGAGTTATAAAGTCCAGAGGCCGTTTCCTACCGCGCCGGGAGCACCCGCTGGCGCTGCAGGGGATGCACTGCCCTGCGCTGCGTGGTGGGGTGCCCATGGGGTGCCCTGATCCCTGGCCCAGGCTCCTTTGGCCCCGGGCAGGGTGGCCGCCTGGCCCCAGCCCTACCATCATCAGTGCGGAGCCAAGCTAGGGGTCCCAATATCAGCTCTTACCCAGTGCAGGGATGGAGATGCCAGGAGTTCCCTTGAGCTCCGGGGTCCCCCCAGGGTTCGGGGTGTCTCCGTGCCACCGCTCCCCCAGCTGCTGCAGTGCCCACCTGCATCCCACCACATCGCAGCTGCCCCAGGGCAGGAGGGGGAGTTGCCCCAGGGGTGCTGTGGCCCTGCCCGGGTGGGGGGCCGCGTGCCGGCTCCCCCCGCACGGCGCGTCCTGTTCCCGGCGGTGCCCGTGGGCAGCGGGCGCGAAGGCACAGATGCCGCCGCACCGGCTGCCAAGGCGCTGCCATCTGTGTGCGCGGGGCTGCCAGGCTGGGGGGGCATCGCTTCCCTCCGGGCTCCCCACCCTGGCCCCGGGGCATTGCAGCATGGCAGGGGGCCGTGCCCCCCAAAACGGCGTCCTCAGGGCTCTGGGAGCTGTGGGGAGGGGTCCAGGACCCTGCAGGGAGGAAGGAAGTGGAGGAGGCCTGGCCACTGTCTGCCTTCCTCTGGGGGTCGTGGGGCCACTGTCACCCCTCAGGGCCATCGCACCAGCCGGTGCTGCCACCCACAGCGCTGTCTGCCTTCCTCTGGGGGTCGTGGGGCCACTGTCACCCCTCAGGGCCATCGCACCGGCCGGTGCTGCCACCCACAGGCCCTGTACCCCTCCCCCGGGCTTGGCTCTCCTCCCTCCGGTGGGGCAGCGTGGTGTTTGTGTAGGACCTACAGAAACAAGGGGTGGTGGGGCTGGGCAATGAGTTTCAGGGCTCCCCCGTGGTGCCCAGCAGAGGGGACACCCAAGAACAATTAGACATTGTCACCCCATGCCTGGCTGCGTTTCATGGGAGGCTGTGTCTCTAAATTGTGTCCTCATGCTGCTGGGGACAGCTGCAGCTCCACAGCCACCCCATGGGGCCAAACCCACGGTCCAAGGACCCATTTTGGGGTGCAGGTGTGGGGTGCTGTTGCCTGGCCGGGAGCAGTGCCCCCACGGGTGCCGGGGCTGGTGCCAGCGCGGGGCCAGGGCGGCTGCTCAAACGCTCCTTTGTTCCCGGCGGGGACACAAAGGACTTCAGTCCGGCCGGCCGGGGCCAGCAGCGGGGCTGGGGTGGCATGGCAGTGTGGGGGGCATGGCACCTGCCCCAAACCTGCCCTGGGGTACTGCTTTGTGCTGGGGTGCTGAGGCTGCACATCTGGTGACCACCCTGCATGGGAGCCCACAGACTGGGGGTCCCCACCCACTGGGGGGCACACTGCCCCTGTCCAGGACCCCCCAAAAACCCAGCCTGGAGCTCAAGGGTGCGTGGCCTCACAGTGGGCCCGGGTGCCCTGCTCAGGGTGTGCTGGCATCATCCCTGCTGCTGGCCGCCCTCCTGATGGTGGGGGGCCAAACTGCCCCCCCTTCAGCTGGTGGTTGCCATGGGAAACCCGTGGGTTTCCCCTGGTGATGGGCTGAGCCCCTCTCCATCTGTGGGGAAATGGTTGCCGTGGCAACGCATCCCCCCTGCGGGGTAGATGGATGGGGAGGGGCCTGCCTGGGGACGGTACACCCGCTGACACCCCCATGCCACCCTCAGATCCCGGCTGGGCGTCGATCAACCGCGGGGTGCTGATCTGTGACGAGTGCTGCAGCGTGCACCGCAGCCTGGGCCGCCACATCTCCATCGTCAAGCACCTGCGCCACAGCCCCTGGCCCGCCACCCTTCTCCAGGTGGGTCCTGGGAACATTGGAATGTGGGCAGCTGCACACTGGGACCCCCATGCCCACTGGGCCTGCCTGTCCCCTGCAGATGGTGCACACCTTGGCGAGCAATGGGGCCAACTCCATCTGGGAGCATTCGCTGCTGGATCCAGCGCAGGTGCAGAGCGGGCGCCGGAAGGCAAACCCCCAGGACAAAGTGCAGTAAGTGCCCCCCATGCTGCGGGGAGGGGTCCCCGGCTGGGATCCCCCTCCTCGCCTTGAAACCTGCTGCCCCCCCTCAGCCCCACCAAGTCTGAGTTCATCCGTGCCAAGTACCAGATGCTGGCCTTCGTCCACAAGCTGCCCTGCCGGGATGACGACGGCGTCACTGCCAAGGACCTCAGCAAGGTGGGGTGAAGGCTCAGGGATTCCCCCTTGGCAGTGGGCACAGAACCCCCCGTTACCAGCTCTCTCCTCCACAGCAACTGCACTCGAGTGTGCGGACGGGCAACCTGGAGACCTGCCTGCGCCTGCTCTCGCTGGGCGCCCAGGCCAACTTCTTTCACCCGGTGAGCACTGGTGGGGCTCGGGGGCTCCAGGGACGGAGCGGGGGGGCAGGCCTGGAGCCCTGTCCCATGGCTGGACCATGAGGCTGAAGCTGCCCATGCATGCCCTCAGGAGAAGGGCACCACACCACTGCACGTGGCCGCCAAGGCCGGGCAGATCCTGCAGGCAGAGCTGCTGGTGGTGTACGGTGCTGACCCCGGGGCACCAGATGTGAATGGCCGGACCCCCATCGACTATGCCAGGTGAGGGTGGGGAAAGGGGGGGTCACCCCTGCCTGCACCCCCACCTGGGGTGGGCATTACCCCTGCCCACCCTCCCACAGGCAGGCAGCCCAGCACGAGCTGGCGGAGCGGCTGGTGGAGTGCCAGTACGAGCTGACCGACCGCCTGGCCTTCTACCTCTGCGGCAGGAAGCCAGGTGAGTGCAGAGTCTCGGGGTGGGAGGTTACCCTGGGCACAGGCACGGGGCCTACTCACCACCCTCTCTTTGCACAGACCACAAGAATGGACACTACATCATCCCGCAGATGGCTGACAGGTGAGTGTGCGGTGCCCGTGGCCCCGCCACCCCGTCCCACGTCCCCGTGGAGTCCCCTCCAGGCTGAGGGGGGACGCTGGTCACTGGAGCATCCCTGGGAGGAGGCGGGGGGGGGGGTCGGCGTGCCCGCGCGTTTAACATCCGCCTTTATCCTGTTCTTCCCTCCGCTGCCTTCTCCGGAGCGCAGGGTGCGCCCAAAGTGCATGGCACAGAGGTATTGTCTGCTCGGCTCTCGGCTCCGGGGGCCCCCTGTGCCACTGGCATGGGCCCCCCCTGCAGCAACAGCCGCTCGGCCCAGCCCAGCACTGGGGGGCACGTGGGGAGGGGGGTCCCGCTCACTCTCTGCCACCTCGTGCCCCTGTGCCTGCCTGTCAGCCCTGCTTGGTGAAGCCCCCAGTGCCCGAGGGGGGTTCCTTCCTGGTGGGGTGCAGCTGGGGACTGTTTTGGTGGGAATGGGCCAGGAATAACCCTCAATTCGTGTCTCCCCCACCTCCCAACTGCTCAGCCTGGACCTCTCGGAGCTGGCCAAGGCAGCCAAGAAGAAGCTGCAGGCGGTGAGTGGGGGCTGCGGCAGGGCTGGGGGTCCTGCCTGCCTCACTCCCCCCTCCCTGCCTGATGCCATCCCCTGTCCTGCTGCAGCTCAGCAACCGCCTCTTCGAGGAGCTGGCCATGGACGTGTACGACGAGGTGGACCGGCGGGAGAACGACGCGGGTGAGCGGGACAGGGACGCTGCCCCCGGCCGGGCGGGGTCTCGGCGCTCCCGGGGAGGAGCCGCCGGCGGGGCCGGAGCCGAGCCCCGCTCTCCCCCCGACCCGGAGGCGTCCGCAGGGACCGCAGGCCCCTCCTCCTTCATTCCTCCGACCGGGGAGGTTTGCTCGGCGCGAGGGGCCACCGCTGGGTGCTGGGGCTGGGGTGCTGCCCAGGTGGGTGCGGGGACGCCCCAGGGATGGGGCTCAGCCTGCAGGGGTACCCTTGGTCTGGGGGCAGCGGGGGGGCACCCCCTTTCCATGGTCGAGGAGGTGCCACAGAAACGACAAATCTCTCCCTGCTGGCTGTGGGGTGGGTGGTGAGCTGGTACCCCAAGGTGGGAGGTGCCGGGGGGTCCCTGCTGGGGGGCACAGGGGGGTCCCCAGCTCTGCGAGGTGGCTGGGGAGGCAGTTCCTGTCAGCGGGCTGGGCTCCACTCCCGGCCCCAGCAGGCTGGCGCTGTGCCCGCGCCTGCGTCCTGCCTGCTCCAGGCCCTGCTTACCCGGGGGGGTCCAGCCCCTGCAGCCCCTTGGGGTCTGACACCAGGCACCTTCCTGCAGTCTGGCTGACGACCCAGAACCACAGCACGCTGGTGACAGAACGCAGTGCCGTCCCCTTCCTGCCTGTCAACCCTGAGTACTCAGCCACACGAAACCAGGTGAGCCCCTGCCCCAGCTCTCATGCCTTCCCCACAAAGCCTTGTGACCCCTCCATGCACCCACACCTCTGCTCACCCCCTTTTCCCCACCACACACCCCCAGGGCCGGCAGAAGCTGGCCAGGTTCAACGCCAGGGAGTTTGCCACATTGCTCATTGACATCCTTGGGGAAGCCAAGCGCCGGCAGCAAGGGAAGAGTCTTCTGAGCCCCACAGGTGAGGGGCCAAGGGCAGTGAGGGGGACCTGAGCATCCCTCCCTGCCTTGTGCTCAGCACCCCCTGCCTTCCCCCAGACGCCCTCGACTACTCCCTGCGAAGCCAGAGTGACCTGGACGATCAGCACGACTACGACAGCGTCGCATCCGACGAGGACACGGACCAGGAGCTGCTGCGCAACGCGTCCCGCAATAACCGTGCCAGGGTGAGCCCGGGGCCCCTGCCTGGCCCCTGCCCCAGCTCTGGGATCCTGGTGCTGAACCCCTCTCCCCACAGAGCATGGACTCCTCCGACCTGTCAGATGGCCCCATCACGCTGCAGGAATACCTGGAGGTGAAAAAGGCTCTGGCTGCCTCTGAGGCCAAGGTGCAGCAGCTGATGAAGGTGAACAACAGCCTGAGCGATGAGCTGCGCCGGCTGCAGCGCGAGGTGGGTGTGGGGCCAGCAGGACCCCCCTTCACTGATCCCCCTCCTCGCTGAAGCCTCTCCCTGCTCCTCCTGGCTGCAGATCCACAAGCTGCAGGCAGAGAACACGCAGATCCGGCAGCAGGCTGGTCCCACACACCCAACGCCGGCGCCCAGCGAGCGGACAGAGCACGGGCACCCCCCGGGCACAGCCCCCACGCACCGCCGGGACCGCCAGGCCTTCTCCATGTACGAGCCGGGCTCGGCGCTGAAGCCCTTTGGGCAGCCGGTGGAGGAGCTGGTGCCGCGGCTGCCCTTCGGCCCTGGCGTGAGTCCCGTGGCACTGGGCGGGTTGTGGGGTGGGTGCTGCAGTCCCACGGGGGGCTGGGCCTGTCCCTGCGGGGCCATAACCTCATGTGTGTCACCAGGAGGTGGAGGACGAGGCTCTGTACTCCGTGCACATCCCGTCCAGCATGTACCGGGTAAGGGGGCGCAGCGGGGGCAGCTCCTCCAGGGCATGTGGTGGCTCTTGTCTGCCCAGGGTGTGGCCTTTGTGCTGTCCTGTCCCCCCACTGCCCCAGGCCAGGCTGGGGACCCCCCCAGGGGATGGTGGCTGCGGGATGTTCCTGCATGCAGGAGGGCAGTGTCCCCTGTGCACCTCACCAGGGTTGGCTCCAGACCCTTCTGCACCTTGTTGAGCATCAGCTTCCTTTCTCTTCCCCCTCCAGATCCGGAAAGGTCCATCTGCCTCCTCGATGCCCTTTCCCCCGTCCTCCCCACTGCTCTCCTGCCCACCCGATGGTGCCCGGCACATGGTGATGTATCGAGGAGAGGGGGCAACTCCTGGGGTGGGGAGACCCCAGGCCCTGTGTGGGGATGGGGCTGGGCAGGGCTTGAAGCTGCTCCTCTCCTCTCCAGGGCAAGCTGGACCGGCACGGCAGTGGCACCGACAGCGACTACGACAACACACAGGCGGGTGAGGTCCTGATCAGGTGAGTGCTGGGGCTGTGGGCTGCACCAGGGCACAAGGGGACACAGGGACATGCAGCTGACACTGAGCTGGGGGTGTTGGTTGGTCCCTGCAGCATGGAAGGGAAGAGGTTTGTGGAGCTGAGCAAGGATGAGGACTTCCCCCATGAACTGGACCCGCTGGACGGGGAGCTGGACCCTGGACTGCCCAGCACAGAGGATGTGATCCTCAAAACTGAGCAGGTCACCAAGAACATCCAGGAGCTGCTGCGGGCAGCACAGGAGTCCAAACATGACAGGTAGGACTGGCACACAGCCTTGGGGTCCAGAGGGACCCCCAGACCAAGGGGTTGTGGTCACACAGGGACATCTCTGCCACCTCCTGTGGTCGGGAGCTGTTGTTTCCTGCAATGCTCATTGCTCACCCTTTCTTCTTGCCTTCAGCTTTGTGCCCTGCTCAGAGAAGATCCACTCAGCTGTGACAGAGATGGCATCGCTCTTCCCTAAGGTAAGAGGGGTGGCATGACCCTGGGGTGGAGATGGTCCCCAGCAGACACCATCAGCCTGCTGGGCATGGGTTCTGATGCTGGTCTGTGCCCTGTGCAGAAACCAGCTCTGGAGACGGTGCGGAGCTCCCTGCGGCTGCTCAACGCCAGTGCCTACCGGCTGCAGAGCGAGTGCCGCAAGACCGTGCCCCCCGAGCCGGGCGCCACCGTGGACTACCAGCTCCTGACCCAGCAGGTCATCCAGTGTGCCTACGACATTGCCAAGGCCGCCAAGCAGCTGGTCACCATCACCACTCGTGAGAAGAAGCAGTGAGCGCCAGCCCGCGCCCCCCGCGTGTTCCCCGGCCCCCACGCTCTCCGTCTCTCCCTCCCCTCTGGCGGTGGCTGACACTTGGGGTGAGCGTAGCTGCAAGTGGCCTCTCTGGGGAGCCAGGGCGTGGGGCAAGCTCCCTGTGCCCCCCACGCCATCAAGGAGCTGGTGCTCGCCCTGCAGGGTAGGTGCCTGTGTCCCCTGTACAGCCCCCGCCCGCCCCGCGGCACACGCCTAATTTATCCTGTACATAGCCTGTGGAGCTGGCCATGGCGGCGGGGGCCGTGTCCCCCACCTCCCCCAAAAGGCCATGGCGGCGGTGGCCGTGTCCCCCACCTCCCACACAGCCCCTCTCTGGGTGGCCGGTACCCCCGGGGCCACCCACAGCATTACACTGGACTGGGACGCCCGCGGGTCCCCCTTCCCGGGCGTCCTGAACCCTTCCCGGGCGTCCTGCCCCTCGCTGGGCGCGCTCCCCACTGTAAGATGTGTCCTTGTAAATTTGTATCAATAAAGTTGTGAGCATTGCACGGCCCCGGCCCCTGCCCCTGTGCCCACCGAGGGTCCCGCTGCCCCCGGACCGTGAGCTCGCCCCTCCCTGGCGCCAGGCAGGGCTTGGCCACGTGTCCCTCCCGTTTCACCCAGTCCCCTTGGCCCCGCTCACGCCATCCCGGCACAGCCCCGCTGTTTGCCCGGCCCCGGGGCTGGGCTTTCCCAGCACGGCCCCGCCATCGCCGTCACTCGGAGAGCGCTGGGGCTGCGCTCCTGTCGCCTCCATGCTGTCCCCAGAGGGTCTGGTGGCCCTAGCCGCGGTGCTCACCGTACTGGGCCTCCTGGCTTTGCACCTTTGGGAAGGGTGGCTGGAGGTGTCTGGAGCCTTGGCAGAGGAGGAGGAGGAAGAGGAGGGGATCCCCTTCATGGCCGAAGGGGGCTCAGGCTGCCGGCTGCTGTGCAAGCCCTCGGCTCTGGCGCAGCACCTGGTGCGGAGCCTGGGGCGCTCGGTGGCGCTGCAGGGGGGACAGTGGCCGTGGCCGCGCTGGCCACAGCTCCAGATGCTGCGGCAGCTCCTGCAGCCTCCGGAGCTGGAGCCGGTGATAGCCCGGGAGCTCCTGCAGCTGCCCGATGCTGGGCTGGTGGCCCTGGACTGGCTGGTGGGGCCATGGGAGGCTGTGGGTGGTGGCGGAGTGGGGGTCTCCAGCGCGGTGCTGCTGCTGATCCCCAACGCTGCCGGGAAGGTGACGGGGGGGCTGGTGCAGCTGGGGCTGCGGGCGCTGGAACGGGGCTTCATCCCCGTCATCTTCAACCGCCGAGGCCACAACGGCTGCCCCCTCACCACCCCCCAGCTGCAGCCCTTCGGGGACCCTGGGGACCTGCAGGAGGCCTTGAGCTACCTGCGGTGCCGGCACCCCAGTGCCTCACTGCTGGCTGTCAGCGAGGGCTCGGGCTCGGGGCTGCTGCTCGCCTACCTGGGCGAGAGCGGCTCCTCCAGCCGCCTGGCCGCCGCCGCCTGCCTCTCTCCCATCTTCCGTGCCCGGGACTGGTTTGAGGCTGGGATGCCCTGGCTGTACGAGTGGCCGCTGCTCCTCCACCTCAAGCAGGGATTGAGCAGGTCAGTGGGGCCCCTTGGGCTTGGGCAGGTGGAGGGGGGTGCCCTGGGAACCCCTCAGTCATCCCTGGGTGTGTGTGTGCAGGGGGTGCTGCTGCCGGCACCTGGAGCCCCAGCACAGGGGCAGAGGTGCTGAGGGCAGCAAAATGTGCTGGTTAATGAACACCAGGCTGGAACCAGCTGCCAGGGGGCCAGCTGGGTCACCACCTGTGTCCCCAGCCTTGCTGGGGCTGAGGCAGCATCTCAGCATCCCTGGGCTGGGCAATTTGTCACCTCTGCGGGTGTGGTGAAGCCCCTGTGTGGTGCTGGACCCCACTGGGGTGAGTGGAGCTGCCCACCCTCCTTGCACTGCCGCTTCTCCCCAGCACCTGGCCCTGCCTTGTTGTCCCTGTGATGCTTGAGGGGAGATGATGATGTCAACTCACAGCTGGGTAGTGGGCTATGACAGCTGCCCTCCCTTCCCAAGGGGTTCGCTGTTGCCCAACAGATCCAGGCTGGAGCAGCCCAAGCACGGGAGACACTGTGCTGGCCCAAGGCCTAGAGCAAGTGGCTCCTCCCCAAGCAGTGTTGAGACTTTCGTGCGGTGCTAAAAAAATGCAGGCAAACGCTGAGACATTGGGGCAAACAGGTGGCAGGTCAGGCTACAGTGAGGCTCAGATGGGTGCAGTAGGAACAGTGCTTGCTGCAGGGATGGGGCACTGCGGGGTGAGCAGTGGATGTCTGTCCCCCTCCCCATTTCCCAGTACCCATTGCAAATGCTGCTGTCACGGTAACAGAGCAGAGTGCTGGCTGTCTCCCGTTGCCATGGCACCTGGGCTGCTCTGCGAGGACCCTCCAACATCCTGCCCTGTGTGGCAGGGCCATGGCTGGAGCACACCCATGGCAGCATCCCCGCAGCCCCCGGTGGCATCCCTGGGGTTCTCAGCGCCCGCGCAGCGGCCCCCACCCTTCTACCATTCCCAGCCCAGGGCACCATCCCCGTGTCCCCCCGCCCATGGCATCATCCCCGTGTACCCCCGCCCACGGCGGCCGCCCCGTCCCCGCAGGTACGCGGGGGCCCTGGCCGAGGCGGTGGACATGGACAGGCTGCTGGGCAGCCGCTCGCTGCGGGAGCTGGAGGAATGCCTGTTCTGCCGGACCCGGAGCCGCCCCACGAGCTGGGAGCTGTACTGGGAACGCAACGAGCCCCTGCGCGACGCGGACGAGGCGGCGGTGCCGGTGCTGTGTCTGTGCAGCGCCGACGACCCCGTGCGCGGCGCCCCTGCCCGCACCGTGCCCACCCAGCTGTTCCGCAGCAGCCCCTACTTCTTCCTGCTGCTGGCCCGGCGCGGGGGGCACTGCGGCTGGGGCCACGAGGCCGTGCTGGACTATTTCAGGGCCATGGCCGAGTTCCTGCGCGCAGAGGAGCGCAGGAAGGGGCCCCGCAGGTGGGGCGGCCCCGCGGCAGAGCCCCCCGCCTTCACTTGGCACAGGTCCTACACGCGGTAGCCTCCAGGGCTCACAAAGGCAGGCAGACACTCCGTGTACTAAAATTACTTTATTACAGTTGATTTTTTTTAACATTTCCTTTGCTATGATACAAAGGATACTTACAAACAAAATATTACATATGACCTTATTTTTTTTTCTCTTCTCTTATTTTCTGACAACTTGGTAACAGCTTTAAATGCACAATCTATACAATTAATACAGGTTATATATGAGCTATAATGTATGTTGAACCAGAAGAATACCAGAATACTGACAATATACTGTACATTAAGCCTTACCAGTTAGTGCTCGTGGCATTTTCTACAAGAAGGAAAACGCACACCTGTAGATTCACTCATACCAGCTGGTGCTACCAGACACGGAAGCAGGAAGGAGTTTAATTCCCCTGGTTAAATCCTTCGTGGCCCATCACCGTGGTGCTGGGCCTGGAAACCTCAGACCAGTGTTCATAGTAAAACAGCAGATATGTGTGTATTTTTTCTAACTAATGCTCGGTGGCACAGCATGGCACAGCCAGACGCCTTCCCCGGCACGGCCTTGGCTGGGTTTGGCCATACCTGATGATGCCCCAGAGCAGACGGCCACGGCGCTGGGGCCGGATGCTGGGTGAGCTCTTGTTGGGGAGCTGGACCTCCTTAGGGAGGGGAGAGGAGGAGGAGGAGGAGAGGAAAAGCAGCAACAGCTTTGCTGTCATCAGCAGGCAGCTCTTGGGTTTGTGCACGTGAACAGGCGGGTGCCGATGGGGAAGAGCAAGCCCAAGGCACAGCGCTCCCGGCACGGCGCTCCCGGCACGGCGCTCCCGGCACGGCGCTCCCGGCACGGCACTCCCGGCACGGCTCCGAGCCTGGCGGCACCCGGAGCTCGTGCCCGGCAAACCCTCCGCGGGGTCGGGCAGGAGTTGCCCTGTGGTTACCCCCTCGCCAGGAAGGTTTGCTTTTGTTTCACAGGCAAAGCCAGAGGTGTGTGGCTACAGGTGTGCACTTCCCCTCCTCCTGCCGGGGTCTACATCGCACTGATAAGGTTATATTTTTGTTTTTTTATTTTTTTCTTTTTAAAGCAACCAGCAAGTGAAGCATTTTTTTTAGTTGACTGGCAAAAAGACCTGGCATTTGCACAAAAGCTGCAAATGGAAAAGAGCCATCCCCTCCTCCCACCCGCTGCATCCCAGCCCAGAAAAATCCCAAACTGTTGGCGGAAGAAAGGAAAAGAAAAAAAACACAACAGGGGTGGAGGAGAGGAAGGGCAGGGGGGAACAGGTTGGAAAATACCGGGTTTGAGTTAATATTTCCTTGACTTCACACAATGCTTGTGCAAAAAGAAACAAACCTCCCACAAACAAACAAAAAACCCAAACCCAGAAACATGCTGGAAGTAATGAAAACAAATGGAAAGTAATATATAAAATTAAAAATATAAATAGGATGTCTGGCTGACTGGTAGAAGAATAGGTCATTTAGGTTACAAAAAGGAATATACATTCAAGAGGCTCTGAACCCAGTGGGGTAACTGATGTTAAACTTGTGTTAATAGTTAGGCTAGAATTCTCAAGTTTGTCTTTAAAATCTTCACAATACAAGCAAGCTATTTTTAAAAAATATACACTATACACACCTCACACAGCTTCTCCTATCCGTATTACACACATTAAACTACCCTCCCATCCACTACACCGAGGGGGGTCCCATGGCCGAGGGGCACAGGGTGGTCCCCCCATCCTGTCCCGCTGACCCCATGGTGGCCGTGGGGCAGCGATGGCTGCGGGGTCGGGCAGGTCCTTGGCCCCTCCACATCTTACCACAACCTTCTCAAGCATTTACAAGTCACCAAAGGGCTGTAGCCTTTTTATGTTATACACACTTCACTTTGTAACGTTAATTATTTACATCAGGGCTGCCCCCCCATCTTTTAGATGTTTCTAGGCAGGTAAAAAAAATGATCCTGTTCCAAGCAAGCAGGGGGAAGAGCTGCGGGGGGTTAGGAGGGAAGAAAAGCTGAAGAAAGGAAGCGGGTGGTTTGCTTGCCAGAAGCCAAACCCGTACGCGCACTCTGCCTCTCCTTCTCTGATCCTCGAATCCTTCCAAGCTCCTGTCCCTGTAACCTCCAGGACAACCAGCCCAGAGAGCACGGCCTCACCAGCGCCCAAACTCCTCTGGCCGCAGCTTCCCGGGACGCTCAGCACAGCTCCTGACTCGCACACTCGCCTCTGCTACGGCACATGGAGCACAGGTCCTGACCACTGCCAGGAGCCCACCCCTCACTCAGCAGCAGGTCTGACAGGGCAAGCCACTTGCAGCAGGTCAGGGACACCAGAACACCCACAAGCCACCACACTACACCCCAGACTCCACCAGCCGCAGTTGGGCTCTGGCTGCGGTGCAGAGGCAGCGGCCGCCGACTTCAGCTCATCAACAACCCTGCACCGATTTCTGCACTCTGCTGAGCTCAGAGTTGCCATAGAAATGTGTGATCCTGGCACTAAAAGCAGGCAACAATCTCAAATCGAAGTCTTTTTTTGTTTTGTTTTTTTCCTCCAGTAGACTTAGATGAACTCGGGTTTAAGACAAAAGCAGTCAGAAGGGGAAAACAGATCACTTCTAGAGAGATTGAAAAATAGAGTCACAAGCCAGAATTAAACTGCAGCAAAGAACCTGAACTCGGTCCCTGTTGAGTTCAGCTCCAGAGCAAGCGCCAAGCCACCGCTCTGTCCCTCGCACTGCCCTCCGTGCGGCACGAGACGCCCCAGGGAAGGAGATGCCACACAGCCCACGAGGCAAACCTGGCCCAGGGCTGGAAGACAAAATCCCTGGGCAAG